>NW_026872188.1:0-52457 GCF_033458585.1 Syngnathus typhle
AATCTAGGGGTCTATTTTAGGTCTATATATCAACCTATTTTAGATCTAAAAAATCAACCTATTTTAGACGTCTATTTCTGGTCTATAAATCAACCTATTTTAGATCTATAAATAAACCTATTTAAACGTCTACTTTAGGTCTATAAATCAACCTAAGGGTCTATAAATCAACCTAATTTAGGTGTCTATTTTAGGTCTATATATCAACCTATTTTAGATCTAAAAATCAACCTATTTTAGACGTCTATTTCTGGTCTATAAATCGTCTATTTTAGGTCTATATATCAACCTATTTTATATCTAAAAATAAACCTATTTTAAACGTCTACTTTAGGTCTATAAATCAACCTAAGGGTCTATAAATCAACATAATTTAGGCGTCTATTTTAGGTCTATATATCAAACTATTTTAGATGTCTATTTCTGGTCTATAAATCGTCTATTTTAGGTCTATATCAACCTATTTTAGATCTAAAAATCAACCTATTTTAGACGTCTATTTCTGGTCTATAAATCAACCTATTTTAGATCTATAGATAAACCTATTTTAAACGTCTACTTTAGGTCTATAAATCAACCTAAGGGTCTATAAATCAACCTAATTTAGGCGTCTATTTAAGGTCTATATATCAACCTATTTTAGATCTAAAAATCAACCTATTTTAGACGTCTATTTCTGGTCTATAAATCAACCTATTTTAGATCTATAAATAAACCTATTTTAAACGTCTACGTTAGGTCTATAAATCAACCTAAGGGTCTATAAATCAACCTAATCTAGGTGTCTATTTTAGGTCTATATATCATCCTATTTTAGATCTAAAAAATCAACCTATTTTAGACGTCTATTTCTGGTCTATAAATCAACCTATTTTAGATCTATTTTAAACGTCTACTTTAGGTCTATAAATCAACCGAAGGGTCTATAAATCAACCTAATTTAGGCGTCTATTTTAGGTCTGTATATCAAACTATTTTAGACGTCTATTTCTGGTCTATAAATCGTCTATTTTAGGTCTATATCAACCTATTTTAGATCTAAAAATCAACCTATTTTAGACGTCTATTTCTGGTCTATTTGAGATCTAAAAATAAACCTATTTTAAACGTCTACTTTAGGTCTATAAATCAACCTAAGGGTCTATAAATCAACCTAACTTAGGCGTCTATTTTAGGTCTATATATCAACCTATTTTAGATCTAAAAATCAACCTATTTTAGACGTCTATTTCTGGTCTATAAATCAACCTATTTTAGATCTATTTTAAACGTCTACTTTAGGTCTATAAATCAACCTAATTTAGGCGTCTATTTTAGGTCTATATATCAACCTATTTTAGATCTAAAAATCAACCTATTTTAGACGTCTATTTCTGGTTTATAAATCGTCTATTTTAGGTCTATATATCAACCTATTTTAGATCTAAAAATAAACCTATTTTAAACGTCTACTTTAGGTCTATAAATCAACCTAAGGGTCTATAAATCAACCTAATTTAGGCGTCTATTTTAGGTCTATATATCAACCTATTTTAGATCTAAAAATCAACCTATTTTAGACGTCTATTTCTGGTTTATAAATCGTCTATTTTAGGTCTATATATCAACCTATTTTAGATCTAAAAATTAACCTATTTTAAACGTCTACTTTAGGTCTATAAATCAACCTAAGGGTCTAGAAATCAACCTAATTTAGGCGTCTATTTTAGGTCTATATATCAACCTATTTTAGATCTAAAATCAACCTATTTTAGACGTCTATTTCTGGTCTATAAATCAACCTATTTTAGATCTATAAATAAACCTATTTTAAACGTCTACTTTAGGTCTATAAATCAACCTAAGGGTCTATAAATCAACCTAATTTAGGCGTCTATTTTAGGTCTATATATCAACCTATTTTAGATCTAAAAATCAACCTATTTTAGACGTCTATTTCTGGTCTATAAATCAACCTATTTTAGATCTATTTTAAACGTCTACTTTAGGTCTATAAATCAACCTAAGGGTCTATAAATCAACCTAATTTAGGCGTCTATATTACGTCTATATATCAACCTATTTTAGATCTAAAAATCAACCTATTTTAGACGTCTATTTCTGGTCTATTTTAGATCTATAAATAAACCTATTTTAAACGTCTACTTTAGGGTCTATAAATCAACCTAAGGGTCTATAAATCAACCTAATTTAGGCGTCTATTTTAGGTCTATATATCAACCTATTTTAGATCTAAAAATCATCCTATTTTAGACGTCTATTTCTGGTCTATAAATCAACCTATTTTAGATCTATAAATAAACCTATTTTAAACGTCTACGTTAGGTCTATAAATCAACCTAAGGGTCTATAAATCAACCTAATATAGGCGTCTATTTTAGGTCTATATATCAACCTATTTTAAATCTAAAAAATCAACCTATTTTAGACGTCTATTTCTGGTCTATAAATCAACCTATTTTAGATCTATAAATAAACCTATTTTAAACGTCTACTATAGGTCTATAAATCAACCTAAGGGTCTATAAATCAACTCAATTTAGGTGTCTTTTTTAGGTCTATATATCAACCTATTATAGATCTAAAAATCAACCTATTTTAGACGTCTATTTTAGATCTATAAATCAACCTATTTTAGATCTATTTTAAACGTCTACTTTAGGTCTATAAATCAACCTAAGGGTCTATAAATCAACCTAATTTAGGCGTCTATTTTAGGTCTATATATCAACCTATTTTAGATCTAAAAATCAACCTATTTTAGACGTCTATTTCTGGTCTATAAATCAACCTATTTTAGATCTATAAATAAACCTATTTTAAACGTCTACGTTAGGTCTATAAATCAACCTAAGGGTCTATAAATCAACCTAATCTAGGCGTCTATTTTAGGTCTATATATCAACCTATTTTAGATCTAAAAAATCAACCTATTTTAGACGTCTATTTCTGGTCTATAAATCGTCTATTTTAGGTCTATATATCAACCTATTTTAGATTTAAAAATAAACCTATTTTAGACGTCTATTTCTGGTCTATTTGAGATCTATAATTAAACCTATTTTAAACGTCTACTTTAGGTCTATAAATCAACCTAAGGGTCTATAAATCAACCTAACTTAGGCGTCTATTTTAGGTCTATATATCAACCTATTTTAGATCTAAAAATCAACCTATTTTAGACGTCTATTTCTGGTCTATAAATCGTCTATTTTAGGTCTATATATCAACCTATTTTAGATCTAAAAATCAACCTATTTTAAACGTCTACTTTAGGTCTATAAATCAACCTAAGGGTCTATAAATCAACCTAATTTAGGCATGTATTTTAGGTCTATATATCAACCTATTTTAGATCTAAAAATCAACCTATTTTAGACGTCTATTTCTGGTCTATAAGTCGTCTATTTTAGGTCTATATATCAACCTATTTTAGATCTAAAAATCAACCTATTTTAGACGTCTATTTCTGGTCTATTTGAGATCTATAATTAAACCTATTTTAAACGTCTACTTTAGGTCTATAAATCAACCTAAGGGTCTATAAATCAACCTAATTTAGGTGTCTATTTTAGGTCTATATATCAACCTATTTTAGATCTAAAAATCAACCTATTTTAGACGTCTATTTCTGGTCTATAAATCAACCTATTTTAGATCTATTTTAAACGTCTACTTTAGGTCTATAAATCAACCTAAGGGTCTATAAATCAACCTAATTTAGGCGTCTATTTTAGGTCTATATATCAACCTATTTTAGATCTAAAAATCAACCTATTTTAGACGTCTATTTCTGGTCTATAAATCAACCTATTTTAGATCTATAAATAAACCTATTTTAAACGTCTACGTTAGGTCTATAAATCAACCTAATCTAGGCGTCTATTTTAGGTCTATATATCAACCTATTTTAGATCTAAAAAATCAACCTATTTTAGACGTCTATTTCTGGTCTATAATTCGTCTATTTTAGGTCTATATATCAACCTATTTTAGATCTAAAAATAAACCTATTTTAGACGTCTATTTCTGGTCTATTTGAGATCTATAATTAAACCTATTTTAAACGTCTACTTTAGGTCTATAAATCAACCTAAGGGTCTATAAATCAACCTAATTTAGGCGTCTATTTTAGGTCTATATATCAACCTATTTTAGATCTAAAAATCAACCTATTTTAGACGTCTATTTCTGGTCTATTTTAGATCTATAAATAAACCTATTTTAAACGTCTACTTTAGGGTCTATAAATCAACCTAAGGGTCTATAAATCAACCTAATTTAGGCGTCTATTTAGGTCTATATATCAACCTATTTTAGATCTAAAAGTCAACCTATTTTAGACGTCTATTTCTGGTCTATAAATCAACCTATTTTAGATCTATAAATAAACCTATTTTAAACGTCTACGTTAGGTCTATAAATCAACCTAAGGGTCTATAAATCAACCTAATATAGGCGTCTATTTTAGGTCTATATCAACCTATTTTAAATCTATAAAATCAACCTATTTTAGACGTCTATTTCTGGTCTATAAATCAACCTAAGGGTCTATAAATCAACCTAATTTAGGTGTCTATTTTAGGTCTATATATCAACCTATTATAGATGTAAAAATCAACCTATTTTAGACGTCTATTTCTGGTCTATTTTAGATCTATAATTAAACCTATTTTAAACGTCTACTTTAGATCTATAAATCAACCTAAGGGTCTATAAATCAACCTAATTTAGGCGTCTATTTTAGGTCTATATATCAACCTATTTTAGATCTAAAAATCAACCTATTTTAGACGTCTATTTCTGGTCTATAAATCAACCTATTTTAGGTCTATATATCAACCTATTTTAGATCTAAAAATCAACCTATTTCAGACGTCTATTTCTGGTCTATTTTAGATCTATAATTAAACCTATTTTAAACGTCTACTTTAGGTCTATAAATCAACCTAAGGGTCTATAAATCAACCTAATTTAGGCGTCTATTTTAGGTCTATATATCAACCTATTTTAGATCTAAAAATCAACCTATTTTAGACGTCTATTTCTGGTCTATTAATCAACCTATTTTAGATCTATAAATAAACCTATTTTAAACGTCTACGTTAGGTCTATAAATCAACCCAAGGGTCTATAAATCAACCTAATCTAGGGGTCTATTTTAGGTCTATATATCAACCTATTTTAGACGTCTATTTCTGGTCTATTTGAGATCTATAATTAAACCTATTTTAAACGTCTACTTTAGGTCTATAAATCAACCTAAGGGTCTATAAATCAACCTAATTTAGGCGTCTATTTTAGGTCTATATATCAACCTATTTTAGATCTAAAAATCAACCTATTTTAGACGTCTATTTCTGGTCTATTTAGATCTATAAATAAACCTATTTTAAACGTCTACTTTAGGTCTATAAATCAACCTAAGGGTCTATAAATCAACCTAATCTAGGCGTCTATTTTAGGTCTATATATCAACCTATTTTAGATCTAAAAAATCAACCTATTTTAGACGTCTATTTCTGGTCTATAAATCGTCTATTTTAGGTCTATATATCAACCTATTTTAGATCTAAAAATAAACCTATTTTAGACGTCTATTTGAGATCTATAATTAAACCTATTTTAAACGTCTACTTTAGGTCTATAAATCAACCTAAGGGTCTATAAATCAACCTAATTTAGGCGTCTATTTTAGGTCTATATATCAACCTATTTTAGATCTAAAAATCAACCTATTTTAGACGTCTATTTCTGGTCTATAAATCAACCTATTTTAGATCTATTTTAAACGTCTACTTTAGGTCTATAAATCAACCTAATTTAGGCGTCTATTTTAGGTCTATATATCAACCTATTTTAGATCTAAAAATCAACCTAATTTAGGCGTCTATTTTAGGTCTATATATCAACCTATTTTAGATCTAAAAATCAACCTATTTTAGACGTCTATTTCTGGTTTATAAATCGTCTATTTTAGGTCTATATATCAACCTATTTTAGATCTAAAAATAAACCTATTTTAAACGTCTACTTTAGGTCTATAAATCAACCTAAGGGTCTATAATTCAACCTAATTTAGGCGTCTATTTTAGGTCTATATATCAACCTATTTTAGATCTAAAAATCAACCTATTTTAGATGTCTATTTCTGGTCTATAAATCGTCTATTTTAGGTCTATATATCAACCTATTTTAGATCTAAAAATAAACCTATTTTAAACGTCTACTTTAGGTCTATAAATCAACCTAAGGGTCTATAAATCAACCTAATTTAGGCGTCTATTTTAGGTCTATATATCAACCTATTTTAGATCTAAAATCAACCTATTTTAGACGTCTATTTCTGGTCTATAAATCGTCTATTTTAGGTCTATATATCAACCTATTTTAGATCTAAAAATCAACCTATTTTAGACGTCTATTTCTGGTCTATTTGAGATCTATAATTAAACCTATTTTAAACGTCTACTTTAGGTCTATAAATCAACCTAAGGGTCTATAAATCAACCTAATTTAGGCGTCTATTTTAGGTCTATATATCAACCTATTTTAGATCTAAAAATCAACCTATTTTAGACGTCTATTTCTGGTCTATTTTAGATCTATAAATAAACCTATTTTAAACGTCTACTTTAGGTCTATAAATCAACCTAAGGGTCTATAAATCAACCTAATTTAGGCGTCTATTTTAGGTCTATATAGCAACCTATTTTAGATCTAAAAATCAACCTATTTTAGACGTCTATTTCTGGTCTATAAATCGTCTATTTTAGGTCTATATATCAACCTATTTTAGATCTAAAAATAAACCTATTTTAAACGTCTACTTTAGGTCTATAAATCAACCTAATGGTCTATAAATCAACCTAATTTAGGCGTCTATTTTAGGTCTATATATCAACCTATTTTAGATCTAAAAATAAACCTATTTTAGATCTATAAATAAACCTATTTTAAACGTCTACGTTAGGTCTATAAATCAACCTAAGGGTCTATAAATCAACCTAATCTAGGGGTCTATTTTAGGTCTATATATCAACCTATTTTAGATCTAAAAAATCAACCTATTTTAGACGTCTATTTCTGGTCTATAAATCGTCTATTTTAGGTCTATATATCAACCTATTTTAGATCTAAAAATAAACCTATTTTAGACGTCTATTTCTGGTCTATTTGAGATCTATAATTAAACCTATTTTAAACGTCTACTTTAGGTCTATAAATCAACCTAAGGGTCTATAAATCAACCTAATTTAGGCGTCTATTTTAGGTCTATATATCAACCTATTTTAGATCTAAAAATCAACCTATTTTAGACGTCTATTTCTGGTCTATAAATCAACCTATTTTAGATCTATTTTAAACGTCTACTTTAGGTCTATAAATCAACCTAATTTAGGCGTCTATTTTAGGTCTATATATCAACCTATTTTAGATCTAAAAATCAACCTATTTTAGACGTCTATTTCTGGTTTATAAATCGTCTATTTTAGGTCTATATATCAACCTATTTTAGATCTAAAAATAAACCTATTTTAAACGTCTACTTTAGGTCTAAAAATCAACCTAAGGGTCTATAAATCAACCTAATTTAGGCGTCTATTTTAGGTCTATATATCAACCTATTTTAGATCTAAAAATCAACCTATTTTAGACGTCTATTTCTGGTTTATAAATCGTCTATTTTAGGTCTATATATCAACCTATTTTAGATCTAAAAATGAACCTATTTTAAACGTCTACTTTAGGTCTATAAATCAACCTAAGGGTCTATAAATCAACCTAATTTAGGCGTCTATTTTAGGTCTATATATCAACCTATTTTAGATCTAAAAATCAACCTATTTTAGACGTCTATTTCTGGTCTATAAATCAACCTATTTTAGATCTATAAATAAACCTATTTTAAACGTCTACTTTAGGTCTATAAATCAACCTAAGGGTCTATAAATCAACCTAATTTAGGCGTCTATTTTAGGTCTATATATCAACCTATTTTAGATCTAAAAATCAACCTATTTTAGACGTCTATTTCTGGTCTATAAATCAACCTATTTTAGATCTATTTTAAACGTCTACTTTAGGTCTATAAATCAACCTAATTTAGGCGTCTATATTACGTCTATATATCAACCTATTTTAGATCTAAAAATCAACCTATTTTAGACGTCTATTTCTGGTCTATTTTAGATCTATAAATAAACCTATTTTAAACGTCTACTTTAGGGTCTATAAATCAACCTAAGGGTCTATAAATCAACCTAATTTAGGCGTCTATTTTAGGTCTATTTATCAACCTATTTTAGATCTAAAAATCATCCTATTTTAGACGTCTATTTCTGGTCTATAAATCAACCTATTTTAGATCTATAAATAAACCTATTTTAAACGTCTACGTTAGGTCTATAAATCAACCTAAGGGTCTATACATCAACCTAATTTAGGCGTCTATTTTAGGTCTATATATCAACCTACTTTAGATCTATAAATAAACCTATTTTAAACGTCTACTATAGGTCTATAAATCAACCTAAGGGTCTATAAATCAACCTAATTTAGGTGTCTATTTTAGGTCTATATATCAACCTATTATAGATCTAAAAATCAACCTATTTTAGACGTCTATTTCTGGTCTATTTTAGATCTATAAATAAACCTATTTTAAACGTCTACTTTAGGTCTATAAATCAACCTAAGGGTCTATAAATCAACCTAATTTAGGCGTCTATTTTAGGTCTATATATCAACCTATTTTAGATCTAAAAATCAACCTATTTTAGACGTCTATTTCTGGTCTATTTTAGATCTATAAATAAACCTATTTTAAACGTCTACTTTAGGTCTATAAATCAACCTAAGGGTCTATAATTCAACCTAATTTAGGCGTCTATTTTAGGTCTATATATCAACCTATTTTAGATCTAAAAATCAACCTATTTTAGACGTCTATTTCTGGTCTATAAATCGTCTATTTTAGGTCTATATATCAACCTATTTTAGATCTAAAAATAAACCTATTTTAAACGTCTACTTTAGGTCTATAAATCAACCTAAGGGTCTATAAATCAACCTAATTTAGGCGTCTATTTTAGGTCTATATATCAACCTATTTTAGATCTAAAAATCAACCTATTTTAGACGTCTATTTCTGGTCTATAAATCGTCTATTTTAGGTCTATATATCAACCTATTTTAGATCTAAAAATCAACCTATTTTAGACGTCTATTTCTGGTCTATTTGAGATCTATAATTAAACCTATTTTAAACGTCTACTTTAGGTCTATAAATCAACCTAAGGGTCTATACATCAACCTAATTTAGGCGTCTATTTTAGGTCTATATATCAACCTATTTTAGATCTAAAAATCAACCTATTTTAGACGTCTATTTCTGGTCTATAAATCAACCTATTTTAGATCTATTTTAAACGTCTACTTTAGGTCTATAAATCAACCTAATTTAGGCGTCTATTTTAGGTCTATATATCAACCTATTTTAGATCTAAAAATCAACCTATTTTAGACATCTATTTCTGGTTTATAAATCGTCTATTTTAGGTCTATATATCAACCTATTTTAGATCTAAAAATAAACCTATTTTAAACGTCTACTTTAGGTCTATAAATCAACCTAAGGGTCTATAATTCAACCTAATTTAGGCGTCTATTTTAGGTCTATATATCAACCTATTTTAGATCTAAGAATCAACCTATTTTAGATGTCTATTTCTGGTCTATAAATCGTCTATTTTAGGTCTATATATCAACCTATTTTAGATCTAAAAATAAACCTATTTTAAACGTCTACTTTAGGTCTATAAATCAACCTAAGGGTCTATAAATCAACCTAATTTAGGCGTCTATTTTAGGTCTATATATCAACCTATTTTAGATCTAAAAATCAACCTATTTTTGACGTCTATTTCTGGTCTATAAATCGTCTATTTTAGGTCTATATATCAACCTATTTTAGATCTAAAAATCAACCTATTTTAGACGTCTATTTCTGGTCTATTTGAGATCTATAATTAAACCTATTTTAAACGTCTACTTTAGGTCTATAAATCAACCTAAGGGTCTATAAATCAACCTAATTTAGGCGTCTATTTTAGGTCTATATATCAACCTATTTTAGATCTAAAAATCAACCTATTTTAGACGTCTATTTCTGGTCTATTTTAGATCTATAAATAAACCTATTTTAAACGTCTACTTTAGGTCTATAAATCAACCTAAGGGTCTATAAATCAACCTAATTTAGGCGTCTATTTTAGGTCTATATATCAACCTATTTTAGATCTAAAAATCAACCTATTTTAGACGTCTGTTTCTGGTCTATAAATCGTCTATTTTAGGTCTATATATCAACCTATTTTAGATCTAAAAATAAACCTATTTTAAACGTCTACTTTAGGTCTATAAATCAACCTAATGGTCTATAAATCAACCTAATTTAGGCGTCTATTTTAGGTCTATATATCAACCTATTTTAGATCTAAAAATCAACCTATTTTAGACGTCTATTTCTGGTCTATAAATCAACCTATTTTAGATCCATAAATAAACCTATTTTAAACGTCTACGTTAGGTCTATAAATCAACCTAAGAGTCTATAAATCAACCTAATCTAGGGGTCTATTTTAGGTCTATATATCAACCTATTTTAGATCTAAAAAATCAACCTATTTTAGACGTCTATTTCTGGTCTATAAATCAACCTATTTTAGATCTATTTTAAACGTCTACTTTAGGTCTATAAATCAACCTAAGGGTCTATAAATCAACCTAATTTAGGCGTCTATTTTAGGTCTATATATCAACCTATTTTAGATCTAAAAATCAACCTATTTTAGACGTCCATTTCTGGTCTATAAATCAACCTATTTTAGATCTATAAATAAACCTATTTTAAACGTCTACGTTAGGTCTATAAATCAACCTAAGGGTCTATAAATCAACCTAATCTAGGCGTCTATTTTAGGTCTATATATCAACCTATTTTAGATCTAAAAAATCAACCTATTTTAGACGTCTATTTCTGGTCTATAAATCAACCTATTTTAGATCTATAAATAAACCTATTTTAAACGTCTACTTTAGGTCTATAAATCAACCTAAGGGTCTATAAATCAACCTAATTTAGGTGTCTATTTTAGGTCTATATGTCAACCTATTTTAGATCTAACAATCAACCTATTTTAGACGTCTATTTCTGGTCTATTTTAGATCTATAAATAAACCTATTTTAAACGTCTAGTAAATTGAGCCAAGATCAAGATTTTGCAAATTAATAAGGGTTGGGAAACTTTGTTGAATGACCCTACCTCGACAGTTTAGTTTTGACTATTTTAGGTCTATAAATCAACTTATTTTAGGTCTATAAATCAACCTATTTTAGATCTATAAATAAACCTATTTTAAACGTCTACTTTAGGTCTATAAATCAACCTAAGGGTCTATAAATCAAACTAATTTAGGCGTCTATTTTAGGTCTATATATCAACCTATTTTAGATCTAAAAATCAACCTATTTTAAACGTCTACTTTAGGTCTATAAATCAACCTAAGGGTCTATAAATCAACCTAATTTAGGCGTCTATTTTAGGTCTATATATCAACCTATTTTAGATCTAAAAATCAACCTATTTTAGACGTCTATTTCTGGTCTATAAATCAACCTATTTTAGATCTATAAATAAACCTATTTTAAACGTCTACGTTAGGTCTATAAATCAACCTAAGGGTCTATAAATCAACCTAATTTAGGCGTCTATTTTAGGTCTATATATCAACCTATTTTAGATCTAAAAATCAACCTATTTTAAACGTCTACTTTAGGTCTATAAATCAACCTAAGGGTCTATAAATCAACCTAATTTAGGCGTCTATTTTAGGTCTATATATCAACCTATTTTAGATCTAAAAATCAACCTATTTTAGACGTCTATTTCTGGTCTATAAATCAACCTATTTTAGATCTATAAATAAACCTATTTTAAACGTCTACGTTAGGTCTATAAATCAACCTAAGGGTCTATAAATCAACCTAATCTAGGCGTCTATTTTAGGTCTATATATCAACCTATTTTAGATCTAAAAAATCAACCTATTTTAGACGTCTATTTCTGGTCTATAAATCAACCTATTTTAGATCTATTTTAAACGTCTACTTTAGGTCTATAAATCAACCTAAGGGTCTATAAATCAACCTAATTTAGGCGTCTATTTTAGGTCTATATATCAACCTATTTTAGATCTAAAAATCAACCTATTTTAGACGTCCATTTCTGGTCTATAAATCAACCTATTTTAGATCTATAAATAAACCTATTTTAAACGTCTACGTTAGGTCTATAAATCAACCTAAGGGTCTATAAATCAACCTAATCTAGGCGTCTATTTTAGGTCTATATATCAACCTATTTTAGATCTAAAAAATCAACCTATTTTAGACGTCTATTTCTGGTCTATAAATCAACCTATTTTAGATCTATAAATAAACCTATTTTAAACGTCTACTTTAGGTCTATAAATCAACCTAAGGGTCTATAAATCAACCTAATTTAGGTGTCTATTTTAGGTCTATATGTCAACCTATTTTAGATCTAACAATCAACCTATTTTAGACGTCTATTTCTGGTCTATTTTAGATCTATAAATAAACCTATTTTAAACGTCTAGTAAATTGAGCCAAGATCAAGATTTTGCAAATTAATAAGGGTTGGGAAACTTTGTTGAATGACCCTACCTCGACAGTTTAGTTTTGACTATTTTAGGTCTATAAATCAACTTATTTTAGGTCTATAAATCAACCTATTTTAGATCTATAAATAAACCTATTTTAAACGTCTACTTTAGGTCTATAAATCAACCTAAGGGTCTATAAATCAAACTAATTTAGGCGTCTATTTTAGGTCTATATATCAACCTATTTTAGATCTAAAAATCAACCTATTTTAAACGTCTACTTTAGGTCTATAAATCAACCTAAGGGTCTATAAATCAACCTAATTTAGGCGTCTATTTTAGGTCTATATATCAACCTATTTTAGATCTAAAAATCAACCTATTTTAGACGTCTATTTCTGGTCTATAAATCAACCTATTTTAGATCTATAAATAAACCTATTTTAAACGTCTACGTTAGGTCTATAAATCAACCTAAGGGTCTATAAATCAACCTAATCTAGGCGTCTATTTTAGGTCTATATATCAACCTATTTTAGATCTAAAAAATCAACCTATTTTAGACGTCTATTTCTGGTCTATAAATCAACCTATTTTAGATCTATTTTAAACGTCTACTTTAGGTCTATAAATCAACCTAATTTAGGCGTCTATTTTAGGTCTATATATCAACCTATTTTAGATCTAAAAATCAACCTATTTTAAACGTCTACTTTAGGTCTATAAATCAACCTAAGGGTCTATAAATCAACCTAATTTAGGCGTCTATTTTAGGTCTATATATCAACCTATTTTAGATCTAAAAATCAACCTATTTTAGACGTCTATTTCTGGTCTATAAATAAACCTATTTTAGATCTATAAATAAACCTATTTTAAACGTCTACGTTAGGTCTATAAATCAACCTAATCTAGGCGTCTATTTTAGGTCTATATATCAACCTATTTTAGATCTAAAAAATCAACCTATTTTAGACGTCTATTTCTTGTCTATAAATCAACCTATTTTAGATCTATAAATAAACCTATTTTGAACGTCTACTTTAGGTCTATAAATCAACCTAAGGGTCTATAAATCAACCTAATTTAGGTGTCTATTTTAGGTCTATATATCAACCTATTTTAGATCTAAAAATCAATCTATTCTAGACGTCTATTTTTGGTTTAAAAATCAACCTATTTTAGATCTATAAATAAACCTATTTTAAACGTCTACTTTAGGTCTATAAATCAACCTAAGGGTCTATAAATCAACCTAATTTAGGCGTCTATTTTAGGTCTATATATCGACCTATTTTAGATCTAAAAATCAACCTATTTTAGACGTCTATTTCTGGTCTATAAATCGTCTATTTTAGGTCTATATATCAACCTATTTTAGATCTAAAAATCAACCTATTTTAAACGTCTACTTTAGGTCTATAAATCAACCTAAGGGTCTATAAATCAACCTAATTTAGGCATGTATTTTAGGTCTATATATCAACCTATTTTAGATCTAAAAATCAACCTATTTTAGACGTCTATTTCTGGTCTATAAATCGTCTATTTTAGGTCTATATATCAACCTATTTTAGATCTAAAAATCAACCTATTTTAGACGTCTATTTCTGGTCTATTTGAGATCTATAATTAAACCTATTTTAAACGTCTACTTTAGGTCTATAAATCAACCTAAGGGTCTATAAATCAACCTAACTTAGGTGTCTATTTTAGGTCTATATATCAACCTATTTTAGATCTAAAAATCAACCTATTTTAGACGTCTATTTCTGGTCTATAAATCAACCTATTTTAGATCTATTTTAAACGTCTACTTTAGGTCTATAAATCAACCTAAGGGTCTATAAATCAACCTAATTTAGGCGTTTATTTTAGGTCTATATATCAACCTATTTTAGATCTAAAAATCAACCTATTTTAGACGTCTATTTCTGGTCTATAAATCAACCTATTTTAGATCTATAAATAAACCTATTTTAAACGTCTACGTTAGGTCTATAAATCAACCTAATCTAGGCGTCTATTTTAGGTCTATATATCAACCTATTTTAGATCTAAAAAATCAACCTATTTTAGACGTCTATTTCTGGTCTATAAATCGTCTATTTTAGGTCTATATATCAACCTATTTTAGATTTAAAAATAAACCTATTTTAGACGTCTATTTCTGGTCTATTTGAGATCTATAATTAAACCTATTTTAAACGTCTACTTTAGGTCTATAAATCAACCTAAGGGTCTATAATTCAACCTAATTTAGGCGTCTATTTTAGGTCTATATATCAACCTATTTTAGATCTAAAAATCAACCTATTTTAGACGTCTATTTCTGGTCTATAAATCGTCTATTTTAGGTCTATATATAAACCTATATTAGATCTAAAAATAAACCTATTTTAAACGTCTACTTTAGGTCTATAAATCAACCTAAGGGTCTATAAATCAACCTAATTTAGGCGTCTATTTAAGGTCTATATATCAACCTATTTTAGATCTAAAAATCAACCTATTTTAGACGTCTATTTCTGGTCTATAAATCGTCTATTTTAGCTCTATATGTCAACCTATTTTAGATCTAAAAATCAACCTATTTTAGACGTCTATTTCTGGTCTATTTGAGATCTATAATTAAACCTATTTTAAACGTCTACTTTAGGTCTATAAATCAACCTAAGGGTCTATAAATCAACCTAATTTAGGCGTCTATTTTAGGTCTATATATCAACCTATTTTAGATCTAAAAATCAACCTATTTTAGACATCTATTTCTGGTCTATAAATCAACCTATTTTAGATCTATAAATAAACCTATTTTAAACGTCTACTTTAGGTCTATAAATCAACCTAAGGGTCTATAAATCAACCTAATTTAGGCGTCTATTTTAGGTCTATATATCAACCTATTTTAGATCTAAAAATCAACCTATTTTAGACGTCTATTTCTGGTCTATAAATCAACCTATTTTAGATCTATTTTAAACGTCTACTTTAGGTCTATAAATCAACCTAAGGGTCTATAAATCAACCTAATTTAGGCGTCTATTTTACGTCTATATATCAACCTATTTTAGATCTAAAAATCAACCTATTTTAGACGTCTATTTCTGGTCTATTTTAGATCTATAATTAAACCTATTTTAAACGTCTACTTTAGGTCTATAAATCAACCTAAGGGTCTATAAATCAACCTAATTTAGGTGTCCATTTTAGGTCTATATATCAACCTATTTTAGATCTAAAAATCAACCTATTATAGACGTCTATTTCTGGTCTATTTTAGATCTATAATTAAACCTATTTTAAACGTCTACTTTAGGTCTATAAATCAACCTAAGGGTCTATAAATCAACCTAATTTAGGCGTCTATTTTAGGTCTATATATCAACCTATTTTAGATCTAAAAATCAACCTATTTTAAACGTCTACTTTAGGTCTATAAATCAACCTAAGGGTCTATAAATCAACCTAATTTAGGCGTCTATTTTAGGTCTATATATCAACCTATTTTAGATCTAAAAATCAACCTATTTTAGACGTCTATTTCTGGTCTATAAATCAACCTATTTTAGATCTATAAATAAACCTATTTTAAACGTCTACGTTAAGTCTGTAAATCAACCTAATCTAGGCGTCTATTTTAGGTCTATATATCAACCTATTTTAGATCTAAAAAATCAACCTATTTTAGACGTCTATTTCTGGTCTATAAATCAACCTATTTTAGATCTATTTTAAACGTCTACTTTAGGTCTATAAATCAACCTAAGGGTCTATAAATCAACCTAATTTAGGAGTCTATTTTAGGTCTATATATCAACCTATTTTAGATCTAAAAATCAACCAAATTTAGGTGTCTATTTTAGGTCTATATATCAACCTATTTTAGATCTAAAAATCAATCTATTCTAGACGTCTATTTCTGGTTTAAAAATTAACCTATTTTAGACGTCTATTTTTGGTTTAAAAATCAACCTATTTTAGACGTCTATTTTTGGTTTAAAAATCAACCTTTTTTAGACGTCTATTTCTTGTCTATAAATCAACCTATTTTAGATCTATTTTAAACGTCTACTTTAGGTCTATAAATCAACCTAAGGGTCTATAAATCAACCTAATTTAGGCGTCTATTTTAGGTCTATATATCAACCTATTTTAGATCTAAAAATCAACCTATTTTAGACGTCTATTTCTGGTCTATTTTAGATCTATAATTAAACCTATTTTAAACGTCTACTTTAGGTCTATAAATCAACCCAAGGGTCTATAAATCAACCTAATTTAGGCGTCTATTTTAGGTCTATATATCAACCTATTTTAGATCTAAAAATCAACCTATTTTAGACGTCTATTTCTGGTCTATAAATCGTCTATTTTAGGTCTGTATATCAACCTATTTTAGATCTAAAAAAATAAACCTATTTTAAACGTCTACTTTAGGTCTATAAATCAACCCAAGGGTCTATAAATCAACCTAATTTAGGCGTCTATTTTAGGTCTATATATCAACCTATTTTAGATCTAAAAATCAACCTATTTTAGACGTCTTTTTCTGGTCTATAAATCGTCTATTTTAGGTCTATATATCAACCTATTTTAGATCTAAAAATCAACCTATTTTAGACGTCTATTTCTGGTCTATTTTAGATCTATAAAGAAACCTATTTTAAACGTCTACTTTAGGTCTATAAATCAACCTAAGGGTCTATAAATCAACCTAATTTAGGCGTCTATTTTAGGTCTATATATCAACCTATTTTAGATCTAAAAATCAACCTATTTTAGACGTCTATTTCTGGTCTATAAATCGTCTATTTTAGGTCTATATATCAACCTATTTTAGATTTAAAAATCAACCTATTTTAGACGTCTATTTCTGGTCTATTTGAGATCTATAATTAAAGCTATTTTAAACGTCTACTTTAGGTCTATAAATCAACCTAAGGGTCTATAAATCAACCTAACTTAGGCGTCTATTTTAGGTCTATATATCAACCTATTTTAGATCTAAAAATCAACCTATTTTAGACGTCTATTTCTGGTCTATAAATCAACCTATTTTAGATCTATTTTAAACGTCTACTTTAGGTCTATAAATCAACCTAAGGGTCTATAAATCAACCTAATTTAGGCGTCTATTTTAGGTCTATATATCAACCTATTTTAGATCTAAAAATCAACCTATTTTAGACGTCTATTTCTGGTCTATAAATCAACCTATTTTAGATCTATAAATAAACCTATTTTAAACGTCTACGTTAGGTCTATAAATCAACCTAAGGGTCTATAAATCAACCTAATCTAGGCGTCTATTTTAGGTCTATATATCAACCTATTTTAGATCTAAAAAATCAACCTATTTTAGACGTCTATTTCTGGTCTATAAATCGTCTATTTTAGGTCTATATATCAACCTATTTTAGATCTAAAAATAAACCTATTTTAGACATCTATTTGAGATCTATAATTAAACCTATTTTAAACGTCTACTTTAGGTCTATAAATCAACCTAAGGGTCTATAAATAAACCTAATTTAGGCGTCTATTTTAGGTCTATATATCAACCTATTTTAGATCTAAAAATCAACCTATTTTAGACGTCTATTTCTGGTCTATAAATCAACCTATTTTAGATCTATTTTAAACGTCTACTTTAGGTCTATAAATCAACCTAATTTAGGCGTCTATTTTAGGTCTATATATCAACCTATTTTAGATCTAAAAATCAACCTATTTTAGACGTCTATTTCTGGTTTATAAATCGTCTATTTTAGGTCTATATATCAACCTATTTTAGATCTAAAAATAAACCTATTTTAAACGTCTACTTTAGGTCTATAAATCAACCTAAGGGTCTATAATTCAACCTAATTTAGGCGTCTATTTTAGGTCTATATATCAACCTATTTTAGATCTAAAAATCAACCTATTTTAGATGTCTATTTCTGGTCTATAAATCGTCTATTTTAGGTCTATATATCAACCTATTTTAGATCTAAAAATAAACCTATTTTAAACGTCTACTTTAGGTCTATAAATCAACCTAAGGGTCTATAAATCAACCTAATTTAGGCGTCTATTTTAGGTCTATATATCAACCTATTTTAGATCTAAAAATCAACCTATTTTAGACGTCTATTTCTGGTCTATAAATCGTCTATTTTAGGTCTATATATCAACCTATTTTAGATCTAAAAATCAACCTATTTTAGACGTCTATTTCTGGTCTATTTGAGATCTATAATTAAACCTATTTTAAACGTCTACTTTAGGTCTATAAATCAACCTAAGGGTCTATAAATCAACCTAATTTAGGCGTCTATTTTAGGTCTATATATCAACCTATTTTAGATCTAAAAATCAACCTATTTTAGACGTCTATTTCTGGTCTATAAATCAACCTATTTTAGATCTATTTTAAACGTCTACTTTAGGTCTATAAATCAACCTAAGGGTCTATAAATCAACCTAATTTAGGCGTCTATTTTAGGTCTATATATCAACCTATTTTAGATCTAAAAATCAACCTATTTTAGACGTCTATTTCTGGTCTATAAATCAACCTATTTTAGATCTATAAATAAACCTATTTTAAACGTCTACGTTAGGTCTATAAATCAACCTAAGGGTCTATAAATCAACCTAATCTAGGCGTCTATTTTAGGTCTATATATCAACCTATTTTAGATCTAAAAAATCAACCTATTTTAGACGTCTATTTCTGGTCTATAAATCGTCTATTTTAGGTCTATATACCAACCTATTTTAGATCTAAAAATAAACCTATTTTAGACGTCTATTTGAGATCTATAATTTAACCTATTTTAAACGTCTACTTTAGGTCTATAAATCAACCTAAGGGTCTATAAATCAACCTAATTTAGGCGTCTATTTTAGGTCTATATATCAACCTATTTTAGATCTAAAAATCAACCTATTTTAGACGTCTATTTCTGGTCTATAAATCAACCTATTTTAGATCTATTTTAAACGTCTACTTTAGGTCTATAAATCAACCTAATTTAGGCGTCTATTTTAGGTCTATATATCAACCTATTTTAGATCTAAAAATCAACCTATTTTAGACGTCTATTTCTGGTTTATAAATCGTCTATTTTAGGTCTATATATCAACCTATTTTAGATCTAAAAATAAACCTATTTTAAACGTCTATTTCTGGTCTATTTGAGATCTATAATTAAACCTATTTTAAACGTCTACTTTAGGTCTATAAATCAACCTAAGGGTCTATAAATCAACCTAATTTAGGCGTCTATTTTAGGTCTATATATCAACCTATTTTAGATCTAAAAATCAACCTAAGGGTCTATAAATCAACCTAATTTAGGCGTCTATTTTAGGTCTATATATCAACCTATTTTAGATCTAAAAATCAACCTATTTTAGACGTCTATTTCTGGTCTATAAATCAACCTATTTTAGATCTATTTTAAACGTCTACTTTAGGTCTATAAATCAACCTAAGGGTCTATAAATCAACCTAATTTAGGCGTCTATTTTAGGTCTATATATCAACCTATTTTAGATCTAAAAATCAACCTATTTTAGATCTATAAATAAACCTATTTTAAACGTCTACTTTAGGTCTATAAATCAACCTAAGGGTCTATAAATCAACCTAATTTAGGCGTCTATTTTAGGTCTATATATCAACCTATTTTAGATCTAAAAATCAACCTATTTTAGACGTCTATTTCTGGTCTATTAATCAACCTATTTTAGATCTATAAATAAACCTATTTTAAACGTCTACGTTAGGTCTATAAATCAACCTAAGGGTCTATAAATCAACCTAATATAGGCGTCTATTTTAGGTCTATATATCAACCTATTTTAAATCTATAAAATCAACCTATTTTAGACGTCTATTTCTGGTCTATAAATCAACCTATTTTAGATCTATAAATAAACCTATTTTAAACGTCTACTTTAGGTCTATAAATCAACCTAAGGGTCTATAAATCAACCTAATTTAGGTGTCCATTTTAGGTCTATATATCAACCTATTTTAGATCTAAAAATCAACCTATTTTAGACGTCTATTTCTGGTCTATTTTAGATCTATAATTAAACCTATTTTAAACGTCTACTTTAGGTCTATAAATCAACCTAAGGGTCTATAAATCAACCTAATTTAGGCGTCTATTTTAGGTCTATATATCAACCTATTTTAGATCTAAAAATCAACCTATTTTAGACGTCTATTTCTGGTCTATAAATCAACCTATTTTAGATCTATAAATAAACCTATTTTAAACGTCTACGTTAGGTCTATAAATCAACCTAAGGGTCTATAAATCAACCTAATTTAGGCGTCTATTTTAGGTCTATATATCAACCTATTTTAGATCTAAAAATCAACCTATTTTAGATCTATAAATAAACCTATTTTAAACGTCTACTTTAGGTCTATAAATCAACCTAAGGGTCTATAAATCAACCTAATTTAGGCGTCTATTTTAGGTCTATATATCAACCTATTTTAGATCTAAAAATCAACCTATTTTAGACGTCTATTTCTGGTCTATGAATCAACCTATTTTAGATCTATTTTAAACGTCTACGTTAGGTCTATAAAGCAACCTAAGGGTCTATAAATCAACCTAATCTAGGCGTCTATTTTAGGTCTATATATCAACCTATTTTAGATCTAAAAATCAACCTATTTTAGACGTCTATTTCTGGTCTATAAATCGTCTATTTTAGGTCTATATATCAACCTATTTTAGATCTAAAAATCAACCTATTTTAAACGTCTACTTTAGGTCTATAAATCAACCTAAGGGTCTATAAATCAACCTAATTTAGGTGTCTATTTTAGGTCTATATATCAACCTATTTTAGATCTAAAAATCAATCTATTCTAGACGTCTATTTCTGGTTTAAAAATTAACCTATTTTAGACGTCTATTTTTGGTTTAAAAATCAACCTATTTTAGACATCTATTTTTGGTTTAAAAATCAACCTTATTTAGACGTCTATTTTTGGTCTAAAAATCAACCTATTTTAGGTTAAAAATAAACCTTTTTTAGACGTCTATTTTTGTTTTAAAAATCAACCTACTTTAGACGTCTATTTTTGGTTTAAAAATCAACCTATTTTAGACGTCTATTTCTTGTCTATAAATCAACCTATTTTAGATCTATTTTAAACGTCTACTTTAGGTCTATAAATCAACCTAAGGGTCTATAAATCAACCTAATTTAGGCGTCTATTTTAGGTCTATATATCAACCTATTTTAGATCTAAAAATCAACCTATTTTAGACGTCTATTTCTGGTCTATAAATCAACCTATTTTAGATCTATTTTAAACGTCTACTTTAGGTCTATAAATCAACCTAAGGGTCTATAAATCAACCTAATTTAGGCGTCTATTTTAGGTCTATATATCAACCTATTTTAGATCTAAAAATCAACCTATTTTAGACGTCTATTTCTGGTCTATAAATCAACCTATTTTAGATCTATTTTAAACGTCTACTTTAGGTCTATAAATCAACCTAAGGGTCTATAAATCAACCTAATTTAGGCGTCTATATTACGTCTATATATCAACCTATTTTAGATCTAAAAATCAACCTATTTTAGACGTCTATTTCTGGTCTATTTTAGATCTATAAATAAACCTATTTTAAACGTCTACTTTAGGGTCTATAAATCAACCTAAGGGTCTATAAATCAACCTAATTTAGGCGTCTATTTTAGGTCTATTTATCAACCTATTTTAGATCTAAAAATCATCCTATTTTAGACGTCTATTTCTGGTCTATAAATCAACCTATTTTAGATCTATAAATAAACCTATTTTAAACGTCTACGTTAGGTCTATAAATCAACCTAAGGGTCTATACATCAACCTAATTTAGGCGTCTATTTTAGGTCTATATATCAACCTATTTTAGATCTATAAATAAACCTATTTTAAACGTCTACTATAGGTCTATAAATCAACCTAAGGGTCTATAAATCAACCTAATTTAGGTGTCTATTTTAGGTCTATATATCAACCTATTATAGATCTAAAAATCAACCTATTTTAGACGTCTATTTCTGGTCTATTTTAGATCTATAAATAAACCTATTTTAAACGTCTACTTTAGGTCTATAAATCAACCTAAGGGTCTATAATTCAACCTAATTTAGGCGTCTATTTTAGGTCTATATATCAACCTATTTTAGATCTAAAAATCAACCTATTTTAGACGTCTATTTCTGGTCTATAAATCGTCTATTTTAGGTCTATATATCAACCTATTTTAGCTCTAAAAATAAACCTATTTTAAACGTCTACTTTAGGTCTATAAATCAACCTAAGGGTCTATAAATCAACCTAATTTAGGCGTCTATTTTAGGTCTATATATCAACCTATTTTAGATCTAAAAATCAACCTATTTTAGACGTCTATTTCTGGTCTATAAATCGTCTATTTTAGGTCTATATATCAACCTATTTTAGATCTAAAAATCAACCTATTTTAGACGTCTATTTCCGGTCTATTTGAGATCTATAATTAAACCTATTTTAAACATCTACTTTAGGTCTATAAATCAACCTAAGGGTCTATACATCAACCTAATTTAGGCGTCTATTTTAGGTCTATATATCAACCTATTTTAGATCTAAAAATCAACCTATTTTAGACGTCTATTTCTGGTCTATAAATCAACCTATTTTAGATCTATTTTAAACGTCTACTTTAGGTCTATGAATCAACCTAATTTAGGCGTCTATTTTAGGTCTATATATCAACCTATTTTAGATCTAAAAATCAACCTATTTTAGACATCTATTTCTGGTTTATAAATCGTCTATTTTAGGTCTATATATCAACCTATTTTAGATCTAAAAATAAACCTATTTTAAACGTCTACTTTAGGTCTATAAATCAACCTAAGGGTCTATAATTCAACCTAATTTGGGCGTCTATTTTAGGTCTATATATCAACCTATTTTAGATCTAAGAATCAACCTATTTTAGATGTCTATTTCTGGTCTATAAATCGTCTATTTTAGGTCTATATATCAACCTATTTTAGATCTAAAAATAAACCTATTTTAAACGTCTACTTTAGGTCTATAAATCAACCTAAGGGTCTATAAATCAACCTAATTTAGGCGTCTATTTTAGGTCTATATATCAACCTATTTTAGATCTAAAAATCAACCTATTTTTGACGTCTATTTCTGGTCTATAAATCGTCTATTTTAGGTCTATATATCAACCTATTTTAGATCTAAAAATCAACCTATTTTAGACGTCTATTTCTGGTCTATTTGAGATCTATAATTAAACCTATTTTAAACGTCTACTTTAGGTCTATAAATCAACCTAAGGGTCTATAAATCAACCTAATTTAAGCGTCTATTTTAGGTCTATATATCAACCTATTTTAGATCTAAAAATCAACCTATTTTAGACGTCTATTTCTGGTCTATTTTAGATCTATAAATAAACCTATTTTAAACGTCTACTTTAGGTCTATAAATCAACCTAAGGGTCTATAAATCAACCTAATTTAGGCGTCTATTTTAGGTCTATATATCAACCTATTTTAGATCTAAAAATCAACCTATTTTAGACGTCTGTTTCTGGTCTATAAATCGTCTATTTTAGGTCTATATATCAACCTATTTTAGATCTAAAAATAAACCTATTTTAAACGTCTACTTTAGGTCTATAAATCAACCTAATGGTCTATAAATCAACCTAATTTAGGCGTCTATTTTAGGTCTATATATCAACCTATTTTAGATCTAAAAATCAACCTATTTTAGACGTCTATTTCTGGTCTATAAATCAACCTATTTTAGATCCATAAATAAACCTATTTTAAACGTCTACGTTAGGTCTATAAATCAACCTAAGAGTCTATAAATCAACCTAATCTAGGGGTCTATTTTAGGTCTATATATCAACCTATTTTAGATCTAAAAAATCAACCTATTTTAGACGTCTATTTCTGGTCTATAAATCAACCTATTTTAGATCTATTTTAAACGTCTACTTTAGGTCTATAAATCAACCTAAGGGTCTATAAATCAACCTAATTTAGGCGTCTATTTTAGGTCTATATATCAACCTATTTTAGATCTAAAAATCAACCTATTTTAGACGTCCATTTCTGGTCTATAAATCAACCTATTTTAGATCTATAAATAAACCTATTTTAAACGTCTACGTTAGGTCTATAAATCAACCTAAGGGTCTATAAATCAACCTAATCTAGGCGTCTATTTTAGGTCTATATATCAACCTATTTTAGATCTAAAAAATCAACCTATTTTAGACGTCTATTTCTGGTCTATAAATCAACCTATTTTAGATCTATAAATAAAACCTATTTTAAACGTCTACTTTAGGTCTATAAATCAACCTAAGGGTCTATAAATCAACCTAATTTAGGTGTCTATTTTAGGTCTATATGTCAACCTATTTTAGATCTAACAATCAACCTATTTTAGACGTCTATTTCTGGTCTATTTTAGATCTATAAATAAACCTATTTTAAACGTCTAGTAAATTGAGCCAAGATCAAGATTTTTGCAAATTAATAAGGGTTGGGAAACTTTGTTGAATGACCCTACCTCGACAGTTTAGTTTTGACTATTTTAGGTCTATAAATCAACTTATTTTAGGTCTATAAATCAACCTATTTTAGATCTATAAATAAACCTATTTTAAACGTCTACTTTAGGTCTATAAATCAACCTAAGGGTCTATAAATCAAACTAATTTAGGCGTCTATTTTAGGTCTATATATCAACCTATTTTAGATCTAAAAATCAACCTATTTTAAACGTCTACTTTAGGTCTATAAATCAACCTAAGGGTCTATAAATCAACCTAATTTAGGCGTCTATTTTAGGTCTATATATCAACCTATTTTAAATCTAAAAATCAACCTATTTTAGACGTCTATTTCTGGTCTATAAATCAACCTATTTTAGATCTATAAATAAACCTATTTTAAACGTCTACGTTAAGGTCTATAAATCAACCTAAGGGTCTATAAATCAACCTAATCTAGGCGTCTATTTTAGGTCTATATATCAACCTATTTTAGATCTAAAAAATCAACCTATTTTAGACGTCTATTTCTGGTCTATAAATCAACCTATTTTAGATCTATTTTAAAACGTCTACTTTAGGTCTATAAATCAACCTAATTTAGGCGTCTATTTTAGGTCTATATATCAACCTATTTTAGATCTAAAAATCAACCTATTTTAAACGTCTACTTTAGGTCTATAAATCAACTAAGGGTCTATAAATCAACCTAATTTAGGCGTCTATTTTAGGTCTATATATCAACCTATTTTAGATCTAAAAATCAACCTATTTTAGACGTCTATTTCTGGTCTATAAATAAACCTATTTTAGATCTATAAATAAACCTATTTTAAACGTCTACGTTAGGTCTATAAATCAACCTAATCTAGGCGTCTATTTTAGGTCTATATATCAACCTATTTTAGATCTAAAAAATCAACCTATTTTAGACGTCTATTTCTTGTCTATAAATCAACCTATTTTAGATCTATAAATAAACCTATTTTGAACGTCTACTTTAGGTCTATAAATCAACCTAAGGGTCTATAAATCAACCTAATTTAGGTGTCTATTTTAGGTCTATATATCAACCTATTTTAGATCTAAAAATCAATCTATTCTAGACGTCTATTTTTGGTTTAAAAATCAACCTTTTTTAGACGTCTATTTTTGGTTTAAAAATCAACCTTTTTTAGACGTCTATTTTTGGTTTAAAAATCAACCTATTTTAGACATCTATTTTTGGTTTAAAAATCAACCTATTTTAGACGTCTGTTTTTGGTTTAAAAATCAACCTTTTTTAGACGTCTATTTCTTGTCTATAAATCAACCTATTTTAGATCTATTTTAAACGTCTACTTTAGGTCTATAAATCAACCTAAGGGTCTATAAATCAACCTAATTTAGGCGTCTATTTTAGGTCTATATATCAACCTATTTTAGATCTAAAAATCAACCTATTTTAGACGTCTGTTTCTGGTCTATAAATCAACCTATTTTAGATCTATTTTAAACGTCTACTTTAAGTCTATAAATCAACCTAATTTAGGTGTCTATTTTAGGTCTATATATCAACCTATTTTAGATCTAAAAATCAATCTATTCTAGACGTCTATTTCTGGTTTAAAAATTAACCTATTTTAGACGTCTATTTTTGGTTTAAAAATGAACCTTTTTTAGAGTTCTATTTTTGGTCTAAAAACCAACCTATTTTAGACGTCTATTTTTGGTTTAAAAATCAACCTTTTTTAGACTTCTATTTTTGGTTTAAAAATCAACCTATTTTAGACGTCTATTTTTGGTGTAAAAATCAACCTATTTTAGACGTCTATTTTTGGTTTAAAAATCAACCTTTTTTAGACGTCTATTTTTTGTTTAAAAATCAACCTTTTTTAGACGTCTATTTCTGGTCTATAAATCAACCTATTTTGGATCTATTTTAAACGTCTACTTTAGGTCTATAAATCAACCTAAGGGTCTATAAATCAACCTAATTTAGGCGTCTATTTTAGGTCTATATATCAACCTATTTTAGATCTAAAAATCAACCTATTTTAGACGTCTATTTCTGGTCTATAAATCAACCTATTTTAGATCTATTTTAAACGTCTACTTTAGGTCTATAAATCAACCTAAGGGTCTATAAATCAACCTAATTTAGGCGTCTATTTTAGGTCTATATATCGACCTATTTTAGATCTAAAAATCAACCTATTTTAGACGTCTATTTCTGGTCTATAAATCGTCTATTTTAGGTCTATATATCAACCTATTTTAGATCTAAAAATCAACCTATTTTAAACGTCTACTTTAGGTCTATAAATCAACCTAAGGGTCTATAAATCAACCTAATTTAGGCATGTATTTTAGGTCTATATATCAACCTATTTTAGATCTAAAAATCAACCTATTTTAGACGTCTATTTCTGGTCTATAAATCGTCTATTTTAGGTCTATATATCAACCTATTTTAGATCTAAAAATCAACCTATTTTAGACGTCTATTTCTGGTCTATTTGAGATCTATAATTAAACCTATTTTAAACGTCTACTTTAGGTCTATAAATCAACCTAAGGGTCTATAAATCAACCTAACTTAGGTGTCTATTTTAGGTCTATATATCAACCTATTTTAGATCTAAAAATCAACCTATTTTAGACGTCTATTTCTGGTCTATAAATCAACCTATTTTAGATCTATTTTAAACGTCTACTTTAGGTCTATAAATCAACCTAAGGGTCTATAAATCAACCTAATTTAGGCGTTTATTTTAGGTCTATATATCAACCTATTTTAGATCTAAAAATCAACCTATTTTAGACGTCTATTTCTGGTCTATAAATCAACCTATTTTAGATCTATAAATAAACCTATTTTAAACGTCTACGTTAGGTCTATAAATCAACCTAATCTAGGCGTCTATTTTAGGTCTATATATCAACCTATTTTAGATCTAAAAAATCAACCTATTTTAGACGTCTATTTCTGGTCTATAAATCGTCTATTTTAGGTCTATATATCAACCTATTTTAGATTTAAAAATAAACCTATTTTAGACGTCTATTTCTGGTCTATTTGAGATCTATAATTAAACCTATTTTAAACGTCTACTTTAGGTCTATAAATCAACCTAAGGGTCTATAATTCAACCTAATTTAGGCGTCTATTTTAGGTCTATATATCAACCTATTTTAGATCTAAAAATCAACCTATTTTAGACGTCTATTTCTGGTCTATAAATCGTCTATTTTAGGTCTATATATCAACCTATATTAGATCTAAAAATAAACCTATTTTAAACGTCTACTTTAGGTCTATAAATCAACCTAAGGGTCTATAAATCAACCTAATTTAGGCGTCTATTTAAGGTCTATATATCAACCTATTTTAGATCTAAAAATCAACCTATTTTAGACGTCTATTTCTGGTCTATAAATCGTCTATTTTAGCTCTATATGTCAACCTATTTTAGATCTAAAAATCAACCTATTTTAGACGTCTATTTCTGGTCTATTTGAGATCTATAATTAAACCTATTTTAAACGTCTACTTTAGGTCTATAAATCAACCTAAGGGTCTATAAATCAACCTAATTTAGGCGTCTATTTTAGGTCTATATATCAACCTATTTTAGATCTAAAAATCAACCTATTTTAGACATCTATTTCTGGTCTATAAATCAACCTATTTTAGATCTATAAATAAACCTATTTTAAACGTCTACTTTAGGTCTATAAATCAACCTAAGGGTCTATAAATCAACCTAATTTAGGCGTCTATTTTAGGTCTATATATCAACCTATTTTAGATCTAAAAATCAACCTATTTTAGACGTCTATTTCTGGTCTATAAATCAACCTATTTTAGATCTATTTTAAACGTCTACTTTAGGTCTATAAATCAACCTAAGGGTCTATAAATCAACCTAATTTAGGCGTCTATTTTACGTCTATATATCAACCTATTTTAGATCTAAAAATCAACCTATTTTAGACGTCTATTTCTGGTCTATTTTAGATCTATAATTAAACCTATTTTAAACGTCTACTTTAGGTCTATAAATCAACCTAAGGGTCTATAAATCAACCTAATTTAGGTGTCCATTTTAGGTCTATATATCAACCTATTTTAGATCTAAAAATCAACCTATTATAGACGTCTATTTCTGGTCTATTTTAGATCTATAATTAAACCTATTTTAAACGTCTACTTTAGGTCTATAAATCAACCTAAGGGTCTATAAATCAACCTAATTTAGGCGTTTATTTTAGGTCTATATATCAACCTATTTTAGATCTAAAAATCAACCTATTTTAAACGTCTACTTTAGGTCTATAAATCAACCTAAGGGTCTATAAATCAACCTAATTTAGGCGTCTATTTTAGGTCTATATATCAACCTATTTTAGATCTAAAAATCAACCTATTTTAGACGTCTATTTCTGGTCTATAAATCAACCTATTTTAGATCTATAAATAAACCTATTTTAAACGTCTACGTTAGGTCTGTAAATCAACCTAATCTAGGCGTCTATTTTAGGTCTATATATCAACCTATTTTAGATCTAAAAAATCAACCTATTTTAGACGTCTATTTCTGGTCTATAAATCAACCTATTTTAGATCTATTTTAAACGTCTACTTTAGGTCTATAAATCAACCTAAGGGTCTATAAATCAACCTAATTTAGGAGTCTATTTTAGGTCTATATATCAACCTATTTTAGATCTAAAAATCAACCAAATTTAGGTGTCTATTTTAGGTCTATATATCAACCTATTTTAGATCTAAAAATCAATCTATTCTAGACGTCTATTTCTGGTTTAAAAATTAACCTATTTTAGACGTCTATTTTTGGTTTAAAAATCAACCTATTTTAGACGTCTATTTTTGGTTTAAAAATCAACCTTTTTTAGACGTCTATTTCTTGTCTATAAATCAACCTATTTTAGATCTATTTTAAACGTCTACTTTAGGTCTATAAATCAACCTAAGGGTCTATAAATCAACCTAATTTAGGCGTCTATTTTAGGTCTATATATCAACCTATTTTAGATCTAAAAATCAACCTATTTTAGACGTCTATTTCTGGTCTATTTTAGATCTATAATTAAACCTATTTTAAACGTCTACTTTAGGTCTATAAATCAACCCAAGGGTCTATAAATCAACCTAATTTAGGCGTCTATTTTAGGTCTATATATCAACCTATTTTAGATCTAAAAATCAACCTATTTTAGACGTCTATTTCTGGTCTATAAATCGTCTATTTTAGGTCTGTATATCAACCTATTTTAGATCTAAAAAAATAAACCTATTTTAAACGTCTACTTTAGGTCTATAAATCAACCCAAGGGTCTATAAATCAACCTAATTTAGGCGTCTATTTTAGGTCTATATATCAACCTATTTTAGATCTAAAAATCAACCTATTTTAGACGTCTTTTTCTGGTCTATAAATCGTCTATTTTAGGTCTATATATCAACCTATTTTAGATCTAAAAATCAACCTATTTTAGACGTCTATTTCTGGTCTATTTTAGATCTATAAAGAAACCTATTTTAAACGTCTACTTTAGGTCTATAAATCAACCTAAGGGTCTATAAATCAACCTAATTTAGGCGTCTATTTTAGGTCTATATATCAACCTATTTTAGATCTAAAAATCAACCTATTTTAGACGTCTATTTCTGGTCTATAAATCGTCTATTTTAGGTCTATATATCAACCTATTTTAGATTTAAAAATCAACCTATTTTAGACGTCTATTTCTGGTCTATTTGAGATCTATAATTAAAGCTATTTTAAACGTCTACTTTAGGTCTATAAATCAACCTAAGGGTCTATAAATCAACCTAACTTAGGCGTCTATTTTAGGTCTATATATCAACCTATTTTAGATCTAAAAATCAACCTATTTTAGACGTCTATTTCTGGTCTATAAATCAACCTATTTTAGATCTATTTTAAACGTCTACTTTAGGTCTATAAATCAACCTAAGGGTCTATAAATCAACCTAATTTAGGCGTCTATTTTAGGTCTATATATCAACCTATTTTAGATCTAAAAATCAACCTATTTTAGACGTCTATTTCTGGTCTATAAATCAACCTATTTTAGATCTATAAATAAACCTATTTTAAACGTCTACGTTAGGTCTATAAATCAACCTAAGGGTCTATAAATCAACCTAATCTAGGCGTCTATTTTAGGTCTATATATCAACCTATTTTAGATCTAAAAAATCAACCTATTTTAGACGTCTATTTCTGGTCTATAAATCGTCTATTTTAGGTCTATATATCAACCTATTTTAGATCTAAAAATAAACCTATTTTAGACATCTATTTGAGATCTATAATTAAACCTATTTTAAACGTCTACTTTAGGTCTATAAATCAACCTAAGGGTCTATAAATAAACCTAATTTAGGCGTCTATTTTAGGTCTATATATCAACCTATTTTAGATCTAAAAATCAACCTAATTTAGACGTCTATTTCTGGTCTATAAATCAACCTATTTTAGATCTATTTTAAACGTCTACTTTAGGTCTATAAATCAACCTAATTTAGGCGTCTATTTTAGGTCTATATATCAACCTATTTTAGATCTAAAAATCAACCTATTTTAGACGTCTATTTCTGGTTTATAAATCGTCTATTTTAGGTCTATATATCAACCTATTTTAGATCTAAAAATAAACCTATTTTAAACGTCTACTTTAGGTCTATAAATCAACCTAAGGGTCTATAATTCAACCTAATTTAGGCGTCTATTTTAGGTCTATATATCAACCTATTTTAGATCTAAAAATCAACCTATTTTAGATGTCTATTTCTGGTCTATAAATCGTCTATTTTAGGTCTATATATCAACCTATTTTAGATCTAAAAATAAACCTATTTTAAACGTCTACTTTAGGTCTATAAATCAACCTAAGGGTCTATAAATCAACCTAATTTAGGCGTCTATTTTAGGTCTATATATCAACCTATTTTAGATCTAAAAATCAACCTATTTTAGACGTCTATTTCTGGTCTATAAATCGTCTATTTTAGGTCTATATATCAACCTATTTTAGATCTAAAAATCAACCTATTTTAGACGTCTATTTCTGGTCTATTTGAGATCTATAATTAAACCTATTTTAAACGTCTACTTTAGGTCTATAAATCAACCTAAGGGTCTATAAATCAACCTAATTTAGGCGTCTATTTTAGGTCTATATATCAACCTATTTTAGATCTAAAAATCAACCTATTTTAGACGTCTATTTCTGGTCTATTTTAGATCTATAAATAAACCTATTTTAAACGTCTACTTTAGGTCTATAAATCAACCTAAGGGTCTATAAATCAACCTAATTTAGGCGTCTATTTTAGGTCTATATATCAACCTATTTTAGACGTCTATTTCTGGTCTATAAATCAACCTATTTTAGATCTATTTTAAACGTCTACTTTAGGTCTATAAATCAACCTAAGGGTCTATAAATCAACCTAATTTAGGCGTCTATTTTAGGTCTATATATCAACCTATTTCAGATCTAAAAATCAACCTATTTTAGACGTCTACGTTAGGTCTATAAATCAACCTAAGGGTCTATAAATCAACCTAATCTAGGCGTCTATTTTAGGTCTATATATCAACCTATTTTAGATCTAAAAAAATCAACCTATTTTAGACGTCTATTTCTGGTCTATAAATCAACCTATTTTAGATCTATAAATAAACCTATTTTAAACGTCTACTTTAGGTCTATAAATCAACCTAAGGGTCTATAAATCAACCTAATTCAGGTGTACATTTTAGGTCTATATATCAACCTATTTTAGATCTAAAAATCAACCTATTTTAGACGTCTATTTCTGGTTTAAAAATCAACCTATTTTAGACGTCTAGATTTGGTTTAAAAATCAACCTTTTTTAGACGTCTATTTTTGGTTTAAAAATCAACCTTTTTTAGACGTCTATTTTTGGTTTAAAAATCAACCTTTTTTAGACGTCTATTTTTGGTTTAAAAATCAACCTATTTTAGACGTCTATTTTTGGTTTAAAAATCAACCTATTTTAGACGTCTATTTTTGGTTTTAAAAATCAACCTTTTTTAGACGTCTATTTTTGGTTCAAAAATCAACCTTGTTTAGTCAATTTTTGGTTTAAAAATCAACCTTTTTTAAACGTCTATTTTTGGTCTGAAAATCAACTTAATTTTATCTTTATCAGTGGTACAGGAATAACCAATTCACATGTACGGATCAATATGCTTGTTAAACGCAAACAACTTCTGTGCATTATTTATACAACTTACGGCTTGTTCAGACTTCAAAATTCCAAAATATGATCATATTTAATGTTCAATTATTTTAAACCTATTTTAAAAGTCTACTTTAGGTCTATAAATCAACCTAAGGGTCTATTAATCAACGTAATTTAGGCGTCTATTTTAGGTCTATATATCAACCTATTTTAGATCTAAAAATCAACTTATTTTAGACGTCTATTTCTGGTCTATTAATCAACCTATTTTAGATCTATAAATAAACCTATTTTAAACGTCTACAATAGGTCTATCAATCAACCTAAGGGTCTATAAATCAACCTAATCTAGGCGTCTATTTTAGGTCTATATATCAACCTATTTTAGATCTAAAAAATCAACCTATTTTAGACGTCTATTTCTGGTCTATTTTAGATCTATAATTAAACCTATTTTAAACGTCTACTTTAGGTCTATAAATTAACCTAAGGGTCTATAAATCAACCTAATTTAGGCGTCTAATTTAGGTCTATATATCAACCTATTTTAGATCTAAAAATCAACCTATTTTAGACGTCTATTTCTGGTCTATAAATCAACCTATTTTAGATCTATTTTAAACGTCTACTTTAGGTCTATAAATCAACCTAAGGGTCTATAAATCAACCTAATTTAGGCGTCTATTTTAGGTCTATATATCAACCTATTTTAGATCTAAAAATCAACCTATTTTAGACGTCTATTTCTGGTCTATTTTAGATCTATAAATAAACCTATTTTAAACGTCTACTTTAGGTCTATAAATCAACCTAAGGGTCTATAAATCAACCTAATTTAGGCGTCTATTTTAGGTCTATATATCAACCTATTTTAGATCTAAAAATCAACCTATTTTAGACGTCTATTTCTGGTCTATAAATCAACCTATTTTAGATCTATTTTAAACGTCTACTTTAGGTCTATAAATCAACCTAATTTAGGCGTCTATTTTAGGTCTATATATCAACCTATTTTAGATCTAAAAATCAACCTATTTTAGACGTCTATTTCTGGTTTATAAATCGTCTATTTTAGGTCTATATATCAACCTATTTTAGATCTAAAAATAAACCTATTTTAAACGTCTACTTTAGGTCTATAAATCAACCTAAGGGTCTATAAATCAACCTAATTTAGGCGTCTATTTTAGGTCTATATATCAACCTATTTTAGATCTAAAAATCAACCTATTTTAGACGTCTATTTCTGGTTTATAAATCGTCTATTTTAGGTCTATATATCAACCTATTTTAGATCTAAAAATAAACCTATTTTAAACGTCTACTTTAGGTCTATAAATCAACCTAAGGGTCTATAAATCAACCTAATTTAGGCGTCTATTTTAGGTCTATATATCAACCTATTTTAGATCTAAAAATCAACCTATTTTAGACGTCTATTTCTGGTCTATAAATCAACCTATTTTAGATCTATAAATAAACCTATTTTAAACGTCTACTTTAGGTCTATAAATCAACCTATTTTAGATCTAAAAATCAACCTATTTTAGACGTCTATTTCTGGTCTATAAATCAACCTATTTTAGATCTATAAATAAACCTATTTTAAACGTCTACTTTAGGTCTATAAATCAACCTAAGGGTCTATAAATCAACCTAATTTAGGCGTCTATTTTAGGTCTATATATCAACCTATTTTAGATCTAAAAATCAACCTATTTTAGACGTCTATTTCTGGTCTATTTTAGATCTATAAATAAACCTATTTTAAACGTCTACTTTAGGGTCTATAAATCAACCTAAGGGTCTATAAATCAACCTAATTTAGGCGTCTATTTTAGGTCTATATATCAACCTATTTTAGATCTAAAAATCATCCTATTTTAGACGTCTATTTCTGGTCTAAAAATCAACCTATTTTAGATCTATAAATAAACCTATTTTAAACGTCTACGTTAGGTCTATAAATCAACCTAAGGGTCTATAAATCAACCTAATATAGGCGTCTATTTTAGGTCTATATATCAACCTATTTTAAATCTAAAAAATCAACCTATTTTAGACGTCTATTTCTGGTCTATAAATCAACCTATTTTAGATCTATAAATAAACCTATTTTAAACGTCTACTATAGGTCTATAAATCAACCTAAGGGTCTATAAATCAACCTAATTTAGGTGTCTATTTTAGGTCTATATATCAACCTATTATAGATCTAAAAATCAACCTATTTTAGACGTCTATTTTAGATCTATAAATCAACCTATTTTAGATCTATTTTAAACGTCTACTTTAGGTCTATAAATCAACCTAAGGGTCTATAAATCAACCTAATTTAGGCGTCTATTTTAGGTCTATATATCAACCTATTTTAGATCTAAAAATCAACCTATTTTAGACGTCTATTTCTGGTCTATAAATCAACCTATTTTAGATCTATAAATAAACCTATTTTAAACGTCTACGTTAGGTCTATAAATCAACCTAAGGGTCTATAAATCAACCTAATCTAGGTGTCTATTTAAGGTCTATATATCAACCTAATTTAGATCTAAAAAATCAACCTATTTTAGACGTCTATTTCTGGTCGATAAATCAACCTATTTTAGATCTATAAATAAACCTATTTTAAACGTCTACTTTAGGTCTATAAATCAACCTAAGGGTCTATAAATCAACCTAATTTAGGTGTCCATTTTAGGTCTATATATCAACCTATTTTAGATCTAAAAATCAACCTATTTTAGACGTCTATTTCTGGTCTATTTTAGATCTATAATTAAACCTATTTTAAACGTCTACTTTAGGTCTATAAATCAACCTAAGGGTCTATAAATCAACCTAATTTAGGCGTCTATTTTAGGTCTATATATCAACCTATTTTAGATCTAAATATCAACCTATTTTAGACGTCTATTTCTGGTCTGTAAATCAACCTATTTTAGATCTATTTTAAACGTCTACTTTAGGTCTATAAATCAACCTAAGGGTCTATAAATCAACCTAATTTAGGCGTCTATTTTAGGTCTATATATCAACCTATTTTAGATCTAAAAATCAACCTATTTTAGACGTCTATTTCTGGTCTATTTTAGATCTATAAATAAACCTATTTTAAACGTCTACTTTAGGTCTATAAATCAACCTAAGGGTCTATAAATCAACCTAATTTAGGCGTCTATTTTAGGTCTATATATCAACCTATTTTAGACGTCTATTTCTGGTCTATAAATCAACCTATTTTAGATCTATTTTAAACGTCTACTTTAGGTCTATAAATCAACCTAAGGGTCTATAAATCAACCTAATTTAGGCGTCTATTTTAGGTCTATATATCAACCTATTTCAGATCTAAAAATCAACCTATTTTAGACGTCTACGTTAGGTCTATAAATCAACCTAAGGGTCTATAAATCAACCTAATCTAGGCGTCTATTTTAGGTCTATATATCAACCTATTTTAGATCTAAAAAAATCAACCTATTTTAGACGTCTATTTCTGGTCTATAAATCAACCTATTTTAGATCTATAAATAAACCTATTTTAAACGTCTACTTTAGGTCTATAAATCAACCTAAGGGTCTATAAATCAACCTAATTCAGGTGTACATTTTAGGTCTATATATCAACCTATTTTAGATCTAAAAATCAACCTATTTTAGACGTCTATTTCTGGTTTAAAAATCAACCTATTTTAGACGTCTAGATTTGGTTTAAAAATCAACCTTTTTTAGACGTCTATTTTTGGTTTAAAAATCAACCTTTTTTAGACGTCTATTTTTGGTTTAAAAATCAACCTTTTTTAGACGTCTATTTTTGGTTTAAAAATCAACCTATTTTAGACGTCTATTTTTGGTTTAAAAATCAACCTATTTTAGACGTCTATTTTTGGTTTTAAAAATCAACCTTTTTTAGACGTCTATTTTTGGTTCAAAAATCAACCTTGTTTAGTCAATTTTTGGTTTAAAAATCAACCTTTTTTAAACGTCTATTTTTGGTCTGAAAATCAACTTAATTTTATCTTTATCAGTGGTACAGGAATAACCAATTCACATGTACGGATCAATATGCTTGTTAAACGCAAACAACTTCTGTGCATTATTTATACAACTTACGGCTTGTTCAGACTTCAAAATTCCAAAATATGATCATATTTAATGTTCAATTATTTTAAACCTATTTTAAAAGTCTACTTTAGGTCTATAAATCAACCTAAGGGTCTATTAATCAACGTAATTTAGGCGTCTATTTTAGGTCTATATATCAACCTATTTTAGATCTAAAAATCAACTTATTTTAGACGTCTATTTCTGGTCTATTAATCAACCTATTTTAGATCTATAAATAAACCTATTTTAAACGTCTACAATAGGTCTATAAATCAACCTAAGGGTCTATAAATCAACCTAATCTAGGCGTCTATTTTAGGTCTATATATCAACCTATTTTAGATCTAAAAAATCAACCTATTTTAGACGTCTATTTCTGGTCTATTTTAGATCTATAATTAAACCTATTTTAAACGTCTACTTTAGGTCTATAAATCAACCTAAGGGTCTATAAATCAACCTAATTTAGGCGTCTAATTTAGGTCTATATATCAACCTATTTTAGATCTAAAAATCAACCTATTTTAGACGTCTATTTCTGGTCTATAAATCAACCTATTTTAGATCTATTTTAAACGTCTACTTTAGGTCTATAAATCAACCTAATTTAGGCGTCTATTTTAGGTCTATATATCAACCTATTTTAGATCTAAAAATCAACCTATTTTAGACGTCTATTTCTGGTCTATAAATCAACCTATTTTAGATCTATTTTAAACGTCTACTTTAGGTCTATAAATCAACCTAATTTAGGCGTCTATTTTAGGTCTATATATCAACCTATTTTAGATCTAAAAATCAACCTATTTTAGACGTCTATTTCTGGTCTATAAATCAACCTATTTTAGATCTATAAATAAACCTATTTTAAACGTCTACGTTAGGTCTATAAATCAACCTAAGGGTCTATAAATCAACCTAATCTAGGTGTCTATTTTAGGTCTATATATCAACCTAATTTAGATCTAAAAAATCAACCTATTTTAGACGTCTATTTCTGGTCGATAAATCAACCTATTTTAGATCTATAAATAAACCTATTTTAAACGTCTACTTTAGGTCTATAAATCAACCTAAGGGTCTATAAATCAACCTAATTTAGGTGTCTATTTTAGGTCTATATATCAACCTATTTTAGATCTAACAATCAACCTATTTTAGACGTCTATTTCTGGTCTATTTTAGATCTATAAATAAACCTATTTTAAACGTCTAGTAAATTGAGCCAAGATCAAGATTTTGCAAATTAATAAGGGTTGGGAAACTTTGTTGAATGACCCTACCTCGACAGTTTAGTTTTGACTATTTTAGGTCTATAAATCAACTTATTTTAGGTCTATAAATCAACCTATTTTAGATCTATAAATAAACCTATTTTAAACGTCTACTTTAGGTCTATAAATCAACCTAAGGGTCTATAAATCAACCTAATTACGCGTCTATTTTAGGTCTATATATCAACCTATTTTAGATCTAAAAATCAACCTATTTTAAACGTCTACTTTAGGTCTATAAATCAACCTACGGGTCTATAAATCAACCTAATTTAGGCGTCTATTTTAGGTCTATATATCAACCTATTTTAGATCTAAAAATCAACCTATTTTAGACGTCTATTTCTGGTCTATAAATCAACCTATTTTAGATCTATTTTAAACGTCTACTTTAGGTCTATAAATCAACCTAAGGGTCTATAAATCAACCTAATTTAGGCGTCTATTTTAGGTCTATATATCGACCTATTTTAGATCTAAAAATCAACCTATTTTAGACGTCTATTTCTGGTCTATAAATCGTCTATTTTAGGTCTATATATCAACCTATTTTAGATCTAAAAATCAACCTATTTTAAACGTCTACTTTAGGTCTATAAATCAACCTAAGGGTCTATAAATCAACCTAATTTAGGCATGTATTTTAGGTCTATATATCAACCTATTTTAGATCTAAAAATCAACCTATTTTAGACGTCTATTTCTGGTCTATAAATCGTCTATTTTAGGTCTATATATCAACCTATTTTAGATCTAAAAATCAACCTATTTTAGACGTCTATTTCTGGTCTATTTGAGATCGATAATTAAACCTATTTTAAACGTCTACTTTAGGTCTATAAATCAACCTAAGGGTCTATAAATCAACCTAACTTAGGCGTCTATTTTAGGTCTATATATCAACCTATTTTAGATAAGATAAGATAAGATAATCCTTTATTATTCCCTCAATGGGGAAACTCCTGTGTTAGCAGCAGTACACTTAACATATACACACACACACACGCATGCGGGGAAGGGGGTAAAGATTTTAAGAAGTAGAAGGTATATATAATTAAAAAAAATATGGACAGTGTATACAAAATACTGGAAATATACAGTGGAGATAAAAAAATATTAGATAAAAAAATAGTGCAAAAAAAGTGCAAAGAAAGCAGGTAAAAGAGTGTGAGGTAGACAGATATTGCACATAGTGTGATTGCACATATGGTTATTAAAAATCAACCTATTTTAGACGTCTATTTCTGGTCTATAAATCAACCTATTTTAGATCTATTTTAAACGTCTACTTTAGGTCTATAAATCAACCTAAGGGTCTATAAATCAACCTAATTTAGGCGTTTATTTTAGGTCTATATATCAACCTATTTTAGATCTAAAAATCAACCTATTTTAGACGTCTATTTCTGGTCTATAAATCAACCTATTTTAGATCTATAAATAAACCTATTTTAAACGTCTACTTTAGGTCTATAAATCAACCTAAGGGTCTATAAATCAACCTAATTTAGGCGTCTATTTTAGGTCTATATATCAACCTATTTTAGATCTAAAAATCAACCTATTTTAGACGTCTATTTCTGGTCTATAAATCAACCTATTTTAGATCTATAAATAAACCTATTTTAAACGTCTACTTTAGGTCTATAAATCAACCTAAGGGTCTATAAATCAACCTAATTCAGGTGTACATTTTAGGTCTATATATCAACCTATTTTAGATCTAAAAATCAACCTATTTTAGACGTCTATTTCTGGTTTAAAAATCAACCTATTTTAGACGTCTAGATTTGGTTTAAAAATCAACCTTTTTTAGACGTCTATTTTTGGTTTAAAAATCAACCTTTTTTAGACGTCTATTTTTGGTTTAAAAATCAACCTTTTTTAGACGTCTATTTTTGGTTTAAAAATCAACCTATTTTAGACGTCTATTTTTGGTTTAAAAATCAACCTATTTTAGACGTCTATTTTTGGTTTTAAAAATCAACCTTTTTTAGACGTCTATTTTTGGTTCAAAAATCAACCTTGTTTAGTCAATTTTTGGTTTAAAAATCAACCTTTTTTAAACGTCTATTTTTGGTCTGAAAATCAACTTAATTTTATCTTTATCAGTGGTACAGGAATAACCAATTCACATGTACGGATCAATATGCTTGTTAAACGCAAACAACTTCTGTGCATTATTTATACAACTTACGGCTTGTTCAGACTTCAAAATTCCAAAATATGATCATATTTAATGTTCAATTATTTTAAACCTATTTTAAAAGTCTACTTTAGGTCTATAAATCAACCTAAGGGTCTATTAATCAACGTAATTTAGGCGTCTATTTTAGGTCTATATATCAACCTATTTTAGATCTAAAAATCAACTTATTTTAGACGTCTATTTCTGGTCTATTAATCAACCTATTTTAGATCTATAAATAAACCTATTTTAAACGTCTACAATAGGTCTATAAATCAACCTAAGGGTCTATAAATCAACCTAATCTAGGCGTCTATTTTAGGTCTATATATCAACCTATTTTAGATCTAAAAAATCAACCTATTTTAGACGTCTATTTCTGGTCTATTTTAGATCTATAATTAAACCTATTTTAAACGTCTACTTTAGGTCTATAAATCAACCTAAGGGTCTATAAATCAACCTAATTTAGGCGTCTAATTTAGGTCTATATATCAACCTATTTTAGATCTAAAAATCAACCTATTTTAGACGTCTATTTCTGGTCTATAAATCAACCTATTTTAGATCTATTTTAAACGTCTACTTTAGGTCTATAAATCAACCTAATTTAGGCGTCTATTTTAGGTCTATATATCAACCTATTTTAGATCTAAAAATCAACCTATTTTAGACGTCTATTTCTGGTCTATAAATCAACCTATTTTAGATCTATTTTAAACGTCTACTTTAGGTCTATAAATCAACCTAATTTAGGCGTCTATTTTAGGTCTATATATCAACCTATTTTAGATCTAAAAATCAACCTATTTTAGACGTCTATTTCTGGTCTATAAATCAACCTATTTTAGATCTATAAATAAACCTATTTTAAACGTCTACGTTAGGTCTATAAATCAACCTAAGGGTCTATAAATCAACCTAATCTAGGTGTCTATTTTAGGTCTATATATCAACCTAATTTAGATCTAAAAAATCAACCTATTTTAGACGTCTATTTCTGGTCGATAAATCAACCTATTTTAGATCTATAAATAAACCTATTTTAAACGTCTACTTTAGGTCTATAAATCAACCTAAGGGTCTATAAATCAACCTAATTTAGGTGTCTATTTTAGGTCTATATATCAACCTATTTTAGATCTAACAATCAACCTATTTTAGACGTCTATTTCTGGTCTATTTTAGATCTATAAATAAACCTATTTTAAACGTCTAGTAAATTGAGCCAAGATCAAGATTTTGCAAATTAATAAGGGTTGGGAAACTTTGTTGAATGACCCTACCTCGACAGTTTAGTTTTGACTATTTTAGGTCTATAAATCAACTTATTTTAGGTCTATAAATCAACCTATTTTAGATCTATAAATAAACCTATTTTAAACGTCTACTTTAGGTCTATAAATCAACCTAAGGGTCTATAAATCAACCTAATTACGCGTCTATTTTAGGTCTATATATCAACCTATTTTAGATCTAAAAATCAACCTATTTTAAACGTCTACTTTAGGTCTATAAATCAACCTACGGGTCTATAAATCAACCTAATTTAGGCGTCTATTTTAGGTCTATATATCAACCTATTTTAGATCTAAAAATCAACCTATTTTAGACGTCTATTTCTGGTCTATAAATCAACCTATTTTAGATCTATTTTAAACGTCTACTTTAGGTCTATAAATCAACCTAAGGGTCTATAAATCAACCTAATTTAGGAGTCTATTTTAGGTCTATATATCGACCTATTTTAGATCTAAAAATCAACCTATTTTAGACGTCTATTTCTGGTCCTACTAAATCGTCTATTTTAGGTCTATATATCAACCTATTTTAGATACTAAAAATCAACCTTATTTTAAACGTCTACTTTAGGTCTATAAATCAACCTAAGGGTCTATAAATCAACCTAATTTAGGCATGTATTTTAGGTCTATATATCAACCTATTTTAGATCTAAAAATCAACCTATTTTAGACGTCTATTTCTGGTCTATAAATCGTCCTATTTTAGGTCTATATATCAACCTATTTTAGATCTAAAAATCAACCTATTTTAGACGTCTATTTCTGGTCTATTTGAGATCGATAATTAAACCTATTTTAAACGTCTACTTTAGGTCTATAAATCAACCTAAGGGTCTATAAATCAACCTAACTTAGGGCGTCTATTTTAGGTCTATATATCAACCTATTTTAGATAGATAGAAGATAATAATCCTTTATTATTCCCTCAATGGGGAAACTCCTGTGTTAGCCAGCAGTACACTTAACATATACACACACACACACGCATGCGGGGAAGGGGGTAAAGATTTTAAGAAGTAGAAGGTATATATAATTAAAAAAAATATGGACAGTGTATACAAAATACTGGAAATATACAGTGGAGATAAAAAAATATTAGATAAAAAAATAGTGCAAAAAAAGTGCAAAGAAAGCAGGTAAAAGAGTGTGAGGTAGACAGATATTGCACATAGTGTCGATTGCACATTTGGTTATTAAAAATCAACCTATTTTAGACGTCTATTTCTGGTCTATAATCACACTATTTTAGATCTATTTTAAACGTCTACTTTAGGTCTATAAAAATCAACTAAGGGTCTATAAATCACCTAATTTAGGCGTTTATTTTAGGTCTATATATCAACCTATTTTAGATCTAAAAATCAACCTATTTTAGAACGTCTATTTCTGGTCTATAAATCAACCATTATTTTAGATCTATAAATAAACCTATTTTAAAACGTCTACTTTAGGTCTATAAATCAACCTAAGGGTCTATAAATCAACCTAATTTAGGCGTCTATTTTAGGTCTATATATCAACCTATTTTAGATCTAAAAATCAACCTATTTTAGACGTCCTATTTCTGGTCTATAAATCAACCTATTTTAGATCTATTTTAAAACGTCTACTTTAGGTCTATAAAATCAACCTAAGGGTCTATAAATCAACCTAATTTAGGCGTCTATTTTACGTCTATATATCAACCTATTTTAGATCTAAAAATCACACCTATTTTAGACGTCTATTTCTGGTCTATTTTAGATCTATAATTAAACCTATTTTAAACGTCTACTTTAGGTCTATAAATCAACCTAAGGGTCTATAATCAACCTAATTAGGTGTCCATATTAGGTCTATATATGAACCTATTTTAGATCTAAAAATCAACCTATTATAGACGTCTATTTCTGGTCTATTTTAGATCTATAATTAAACCTATTTTAAACGTCCCTACTTTAGGTCTATAAATCAACAACCTAAGGGTCTATAAATCAACCTAATTTAGGCGTGCTATTTTAGGTCTATATATCAACCTATTTTAGATCTAAAAATCAACCTATTTTAGACGTCTATTTCTGGTCTATAAATCAACCTATTTTAGGTCTATAATATCAACCTATTTTAGATCCTAAAAAATCAACCTATTTTAGACGTCTATTTCTGGTCTATTTTAGATCTATAATTAAACCTAATTTAAACGTCTACTTTAGGTCTATAAATCAACCTAAGGGTCTATAAATCAACCTAATTTAGGCGTCTATTTTAGGTCTATATATCAACCTATTTTAGATCTAAAAATCAACCTATTTTAGACCGTCTATTTCTGGTCCTATAAATCGTCTATTTTAGTTCTATATATCAACCCTATTTTAGATCTAAAAATCAACCTATTTTAGACGTCTATTTCTGGTCTATTTGAGATCTATAATTAAACCTATTTCTAAACGTCTACTTTAGGTCTATAAATCAAACCCTACAGGGTCTATAAATCAACCTAATTTAGGCGTCCTATTTTAGGTCTATATATCAACCTATTTTAGATCTAAAAATCAACCTATTTTAGACGTCTATTTCTGGTCTATAAATTCAACCTATTTAGATCTATTTTAAACGTCTACTTTAGGTCTATAAATTCAACCTAAGGGTCTATAAATCAACCTAATTTAGGCGTCTATTTTACGTCTATATATCAACCTATTTTAGATCTAAAAATCAACCCTATTTTAGACGTCTATATCTGGTCTATTTTAGATCTATAATTAAACCTATTTTAAACGTCTACTTTAGGTCTATAAATCACCTAAGGGTCTATAAATCAACCTAATTTAGGTGTCCATTTTAGGTCTATATATGAACCTATTTTAGATCTAAAATCAACCTATTATAGACGTCTATTTCTGGGTCTATTTTAGATCTATAATTAAACCTATTTTAAACGTCTACTTTAGGTCTATAAATCAACCCTAAGGGGTCTATAAATCAACCTAATTTAGGCGTCTATTTAGGGTCTATATATCAACCTATTTTAGATCTAAAAATCAACCTATTTTAGACGTCTATTTCTGGTCTATAAATCAACCTATTTTAGGTCTATATATCAACCTTATTATAGATCTAAAAATCAACCTATTTTAGACGTCTATTTCTGGTCTATTTTAGATCTATAATTAAACCTAATTTAAATGTCTACCTTTAGGTCTATAAATCAACCCTAAGGGTCTATAAATCAACCTAATTTAGGCGTCTATTTTAGGTCTATATATCAACCCTATTTTAGATCTAAAAATCAACCTATTTTAGACGTCTATTTCTGGTCTATAAATCGTCTATTTTAGGTCTATATATCAACCTATTTTAGATCTAAAAATCAACCTATTTTAGACGTCTATTTCTGGTCTATTTGAGATCTATAATTAAACCTATTATAAACGTCTACTTTAGGTCTATAAATCAACCTAAGGGTCTATAAATCAACCTAATTTAGGCGTCTATTTTAGGTCTATATATCAACCCTATTTTAGATCTAAAAATCAACCTATTTTAGACGTCCTATTTCTGGTCTATAAATCAACCTATTTTAGATCTATTTTAAACGTCTACTTTAGGTCTATAAATCAACATAAGGGGTCTATAAATCAACCTAATTTAGGCGTCTATTTTACGTCTATATATCAACCTATTTTAGATCTAAAAAATCAACACTATTTTAGACGTCTATTTCTGGTCTATTTTAGATCTATAATTAAACCTATTTTAAACGTCTACTTATAGGTCTATAAATCAACCCTAAGGGTCCTATAAATCAACATAATTTAGGTGTCCATTTTAGGTCTATATATCAACCTATTTTAGATCTAAAAATCAACCTATTATAGACGTCTATTTCGGTCTATTTTAGATCTATAATTTAAACCTATTTTAAACGTCTACTTTAGGTCTATAAATCAACTAAGGGTCTATAAATCAACCTAATTTAGGCGTTTATTTTAGGTCTATATATCAACCTATTTAGATCTAAAAATCCACCTATTTTAAACGTCTACTTTAGGTCTATAAATCAACCTAAGGGTCTAAAATCAACCTAATTTAGGCGTCTATTTTAGGTCTATATATCAACCTATTTTAGATCTAAAAATCAACCTATTTTAGACGTCTATTCTGGTCTATAAATCAACCTATTTTAGATCTATAAATAAACCTATTTTAAACGTCTACGTTAGGTCTGTAAATCAACCTAATCTAGGGGCGTCTATTTTAGGTCTATATATCAACCTATTTTAGATCTAAAAATCAACCTATTTTAGACGTCTATTTCTGGTCTATAATCAACCTATTTTAGATCTATTTTAAACGTCTACTTTAGGTCTATAAATCAACCTAAGGGTCTATAAATTCCAACCTAATTTAGGAGTCTATTTTAGGTCTATATATCAAACCAATTTTAGATCTAAAAATCAACCAAATTTAGGTGTCTATTTTAGGGTCTATATATCAACCTATTTTAGATCTAAAAATCAATCTATTCTAGACGTCTATTTCTGGTTTAAAAATTAACCTATTTTAGACGTCTATTTTTGGTTTAAAAATCAACCTATTTTAGACCGTCTATTTTTGGTTTAAAAATCAACCTTTTTTAGACGTCTATTTCTTGTCTATAAATCAACCTATTTTAGATCTATTTTAAACGTCTACTTTAGGTCTATAAATCAACCTAAGGGTCTATAAATCAACCTAATTTAGGCGTCTATTTTAGGTCTATATATCAACCTATTTTAGATCTAAAAATCCAACTATTTTAAGACGTCTATTTCTGGTCTATTTTAGATCTATAATTAAACCTATTTTAAAACGTCTACTTTAGGGTCTATAAATCAACCCAAGGCGTCTATAAATCAACCTAATTTAGGCGTCTATTTATAGGTCTATATATCAACCTATTTTAGATCTAAAAATCAACCTATTTTAGACGTCCTATTTCTGGTCTATAAATCGTCTATTTTAGGTCTGTATATCAACCTATTTTAGATCTAAAAAAATAAACCTATTTAAACGTCTACTTTAGGTCTATAAATCAACCCAAGGGTCTATAAATAACAACCTAATTTAGGCGTCTATTTTAGGTCCTATATATCAACCTATTTTAGATCTAAAAAATCAACCTATTTTAGACGTCTTTTTTCTGGTCTATAAATCGTCTATTTTAGGTCTATATATCACCTATTTTAGATCTAAAAATCAACCTATTTTAGACGCTATATTTCTGGTCCTATTTTAGATCTATAAAGAAACCCCTATTTTAAACGTCTACTTTAGGCTCTATAAATCAACCTAAGGGTCTATAAATCAACCTAATTTAGGCGTCTATTTTAGGTCTATATATCAACCTATTTCTAGATCTAAAAATCAACCCTATTTTAGACGTCTATTTCTGGTCTATAAATCGTTCTATTTTAGGTCTATATATCAACCTATTTTAGATTTAAAAATCAACCCTATTTTAGACGTCTATTTCTGGTCTATTTGAGATCTATAATTAAAGCTATTTTAAACGTCTACTTTAGGTCTATAAATCAACCTAAGGGTCCTATAAATCAACCTAACTTAGGCGTCTGTTTTAGGTCTATATATCAACCATATTTTAGATCTAAAAATCAACCTATTTTAGACGTCTATTTCTGTCTATAAATCAACCTATTTAGATCTATTTTAAACGTCCTACTTTAGGTCTATAAATCAACCTAAGGGTCTATAAATCAACCTAATTTAGGAGTCTATTTTAGGTCTATATATCAACCTATTTTAGATCTAAAAATCAACCTATTTTAGACGTCTATTTCTGCGTTATAAATCAACCCTATTTTAGATCTATAAATAAACCTATTTTAAACGTCTACGTTAGTCTATAAATCAACCTAAGGGTCTATAAATCAACCTAATCTAGGCGTCTATTTTAGGTCTATATATCAACCTATTTTAGATCTAAAAAATCAACCTATTTTAGACGTCTCATTTCTGGTCTATAAATCGTCTATTTTAGGTCTATATATCAACCTATTTTAGATCCTAAAATAAACCCTATTTTAGACATCTATTTGAGATCTATAATTACAACCTATTTTAAACGTCTACTTTAGGTCTATAAATCAACCTAAGGGGTCTATAAATAAACCTAATTTAGGCGTCTATTTTAGGTCTATATATCAACCCTATTTTAGATCTAAAAATCAACCTATTTTAGACGTCTATTTCTGGTCTATAAATCAACCTATTTTAGATCTATTTAAACGTCTACTTTAGGTCTATAAATCAACCTAAATTTAGGCGTCTATTTTAGGTCTATATATCAACATATTTTAGATCTAAAAATCAACCTATTTTAGACGTCTATTCTGGTTTATAAATCGTCTATTTTATGGTCTATATATCAACCTATTTTAGATCTAAAAATAAACCTATTTTAAACGTCTACTTTAGGTCTATAAATCAACCTAAGGGTTCTATAATTCAACCGTAATTTAGGCGTCTATTTTAGGTCTATATATCAACCTATTTTAGATCTAAAAATCAACCTATTTTAGATGTCTATTTCTGTCTATAAATGTCTATTTTAGGTCCTATATATCAAACCTATTTTAGATCTAAAAATAAACCTATTTTAAACGTCTACTTTAGGTCTATAATCAACGCTAAGGGTCTATAAATCAACACCTAATTTAGGCGTCTATTTTAGGTACGTATATATCAACCTATTTTTGATCTAAAAATCAACCTATTTTAGACGTCTATCTTCTGGTATGCTTAAATCGTCTATTTTAGGTCTATATATCAACCTATTTTAGATCTAAAAAATCAACCTATTTTAGCGTCTATTCTGGTCTATTTGAGATCTATAATTAAACCTATTTTAAACGTCTACTTTAGGTCTATAAATCAACCTAAGGGTCTATAAAACAACCTAATTTAGGCGTCTATTTTAGGTCCTATATATCAACCTATTTTAGATCTAAAAATCACCTATTTTAGACGTCTATTTCTGGTCTATAAATCAACCTATTTTAGATCTATTTTAAAACGTCTACTTTAGGATCCTATAATTCAACCTAAGGGTCTATAAAATCAACCCTAATTTAGGCGTCTATTTTAGGTCTATATATCAACCTATTTTAGATCTAAAAATCAACCTATTTTAGACGGTCTATTTCTGGTCTATAAATCAACCTATTTTAGATCTATAAATAAACCTATTTTAAACGTCTACGTTAGGTCTAGTAAATCAACCTAAGGGTCTATAAATCAACCTAATCTAGGCGGTCTATTTTAGGTCTATATATCAACCTATTTTAGATCTAAAAAATCAACCTATTTTAGACGTCTATCTTCTGGTCTATAAATCGGTCTATTTTAGGTCTATATACCAACCTATTTTAGATCTAAAAATAAACTATTTAAGACGGTCTATTTGAGATCTATTATTTAACCTATTTTAAACGTCTACTTTAGAGTCTATAAATCAACCTAAGGGTCTATAAATCAGCCCTAATTTAGGCGTCTATTTTAGGTCTATATATCAACCTATTTTAGATCTAAAAATCAACCTATTTTAGACGGTCTATTCTGGTCCTATAAACTCAAACTATTTTAGATATATTTAAACGTCTCTACTTTAGGTCTATAAATCAACCTAATTTAGGCGTCTATTTTAGTCTATATATCAACCTATTTTTAGATCTAAAAATCAACCTATTTTAGACGTCTATTTCTGGTTTATAATCGTCTATTTTAGGTCTATATATCAACCTATTTTAGATCTAAAAATAAACCTATTTTAAACGTCTATTTCCGGTCCTATTTGAGATCTATAATTAAACCTATTTTAAACGTCTACTTTAGTCTATAAATCAACCCTAAGGGTCTATAAATCAACCTAATTTAGGCGTCTATTTTAGGTTCTATAATAACACTACCCTTTTAGATCCTAAAAATCAACCTAAGGGTCTATAAATCAACCTAATTTAGGCGTCTATTTTAGGTCTATATATCACAACACATATTTTAGACGTCTATTTCTGGTCTATACAATCAACCTATTTTAGATCTATTTTAAACGTCTAACTTTAGGTCTATAAATCAACCCTAAGGGTCTATAAATCAAACTAATTTAGGGCGTCTATTTTAGGTCTATATATCACACTATTTTAGATCTAAAAATCAACCTATTTTAGACGTCTATTTCTGGTCTATTAATCAACCTATTTTAGATCTATAAATAAACCTATTTTAAACGTTCTACATTAGGTCAATAAATCAACCCAAGGGTCTATAAATCAACCTATCTAGGGGTCTATTTTAGGTCTATATATCAACCTATTTTAGATCTAAAAAAATCAACCTATTTTAGACGTTATTTTCTGGTCTATAAATCAACCTATTTTAGATCTATAAATAAACCTATTTTAAACGTCTACTTTAGGTCTATTAAATCACACTAAGGGTCTATAAATCAACCTAATTTAGGTGTCCATTTTAGGTCTATATATCAAACCTTATTTTTAGATCTAAAATCAACCTATTTTAGACGTCTATTTCTGGTTTAAAAATCAACCTATTTTAGACGTCTAGATTTGGTTTAAAAATCAACCTATTTTAGACGTCTATTTTTGGTTAAAATCAACCTTTTTCAGATGTCCTACTTTTTGCTTTAAAAACTCAACCTTTTTCAGACGTCTATGTTTTGGTCTATAAATCAACCTATTTTAGATCTATTTTAAACGTCTACTTTAGGGTCTATAAATCAACCTAATTTAGGCGTCTATTTTAGGTCTATATATCAACCTATTTTAGATCTAAAAATCAACCTATTTTAGACGTCTCATTTCTGGTTTATAATCGTCTATTTTAGGTCTATATATCAACCTATTTTAGATCTAAAAATAAACCTATTTTAACGTCTACTTAGGTCTATAAATCAACCTAAGGGTCTATAATTCAACCTAATTTAGGCGTCTATTTTGGTCTATATATCAACCTATTTATAGATTCCCTAAAAATCAAACCTATTTTAGACGTCTATTTCTGGTCTATAAATCGTCTATTTTAGGTCTATATATCAACCTATTTTAGATCTAAAAATAAACCTGTTTTAAACGTCCTACTTTAGGTCTATAAATCAACCTAAGGGTCTATAAATCAACCTAATTTAGGCGTCCTATTTTTAGGTCTATATATCAACCTATTTTAGATCTAAAAATCAACCCTATTTTCAGACGTCTATTTCTGGTCTATAAATCGTCTATTTTAGCTCTATATATCAACTATTATAGATCTAAAAATCAACCTATTTTAGACGTCTATTTCTGGTCGTATTTGAGATCTATAATTTAAACACTATTTTACAACGTCTAATTTAGGTCTATAAATCAACCTAAGGGTCTATAATCAACCTAATTTAGGCGTCTATTGTAGGTCTATATATCAACCCTATTTTAGATCTAAAAATCAAACCTATTTTAGACATCTATTTCTGGTCTATAAATCAACCTATTTTAGATCTATAAATAAACCTATTTTTAACGTCTACTTTAGGTCTATAAATCAACCTAAGGGTCTATAAATCAACCTAATTTAGGCGTCTATTTTAGGGTCTAATAGGTATCAACCTATTTTAGATCTAAAAATCAACCTTATTTTAGACGTCACTATCTGGTCTATTAATCAATCTCTATTTTAGATCCTATTTTTAAACGTCTACTTTAGGTCCTATAAATCAACCCTAAGGGTCTATAAATCAACCTAATTTAGGCGTCTATTTTACGGTCTATATATCAACCTATTTTAGATCTAAAAATCAACCTATTTTAGACGTCCTATTTCCTGGTCTATTTTTAGATCTATAATTAAACCTATTTTAAACGTCTAACTTTAGGTCATAAATCTCAACCATAAGGGTCTATTAAATCAACCTATTTTAGGGGTCCCTATTAGGTCTATAATATGAACCTATTTTAGATCTAAAAATCAACCCTATGATAATAGACCGTCTATTTCTGGTCTATTTTAGATCTATAATTACA
>NW_026872189.1:0-7500 GCF_033458585.1 Syngnathus typhle
AGCTTTTTATGCCCGATTAGGCTTCCAGGGAGGCGGCTAAGCATTATTGACCAATCATGGAGCTTTTTTGGGACTTCCGTGTGGAGCTTTGGGGCCGTTCCGCCTAGCTTTTTATGCCCGATTAGGCTTCCAGGGAGGCGGCTAAGCATTATTGACCAATCATGGAGCTTTTTTGGGACTTCCGTGTGGAGCTTTGGGGCCGTTCCGCCTAGCTTTTTATGCCCGATTAGGCTTCCAGGGAGGCGGCTAAGCATTATTGACCAATCATGGAGCTTTTTTGGGACTTCCGTGTGGAGCTTTGGGGCCGTTCCGCCTAGCTTTTTATGCCCGATTAGGCTTCCAGGGAGGCGGCTAAGCATTATTGACCAATCATGGAGCTTTTTTGGGACTTCCGTGTGGAGCTTTGGGGCCGTTCCGCCTAGCTTTTTATGCCCGATTAGGCTTCCAGGGAGGCGGCTAAGCATTATTGACCAATCATGGAGCTTTTTTGGGACTTCCGTGTGGAGCTTTGGGGCCGTTCCGCCTAGCTTTTTATGCCCGATTAGGCTTCCAGGGAGGCGGCTAAGCATTATTGACCAATCATGGAGCTTTTTTGGGACTTCCGTGTGGAGCTTTGGAGCCGTTCCGCCTAGCTTTTTATGCCCGATTAGGCTTCCAGGGAGGCGGCTAAGCATTATTGACCAATCATGGAGCTTTTTTGGGACTTCCGTGTGGAGCTTTGGGGCCGTTCCGCCTAGCTTTTTATGCCCGATTAGGCTTCCAGGGAGGCGGCTAAGCATTATTGACCAATCATGGAGCTTTTTTGGGACTTCCGTGTGGAGCTTTGGGGCCGTTCCGCCTAGCTTTTTATGCCCGATTAGGCTTCCAGGGAGGCGGCTAAGCATTATTGACCAATCATGGAGCTTTTTTGGGACTTCCGTGTGGAGCTTTGGGGCCGTTCCGCCTAGCTTTTTATGCCCGATTAGGCTTCCAGGGAGGCGGCTAAGCATTATTGACCAATCATGGAGCTTTTTTGGGACTTCCGTGTGGAGCTTTGGGGCCGTTCCGCCTAGCTTTTTATGCCCGATTAGGCTTCCAGGGAGGCGGCTAAGCATTATTGACCAATCATGGAGCTTTTTTGGGACTTCCGTGTGGAGCTTTGGGGCCGTTCCGCCTAGCTTTTTATGCCCGATTAGGCTTCCAGGGAGGCGGCTAAGCATTATTGACCAATCATGGAGCTTTTTTGGGACTTCCGTGTGGAGCTTTGGGGCCGTTCCGCCTAGCTTTTTATGCCCGATTAGGCTTCCAGGGAGGCGGCTAAGCATTATTGACCAATCATGGAGCTTTTTTGGGACTTCCGTGTGGAGCTTTGGGGCCGTTCCGCCTAGCTTTTTATGCCCGATTAGGCTTCCAGGGAGGCGGCTAAGCATTATTGACCAATCATGGAGCTTTTTTGGGACTTCCGTGTGGAGCTTTGGGGCCGTTCCGCCTAGCTTTTTATGCCCGATTAGGCTTCCAGGGAGGCGGCTAAGCATTATTGACCAATCATGGAGCTTTTTTGGGACTTCCGTGTGGAGCTTTGGGGCCGTTCCGCCTAGCTTTTTATGCCCGATTAGGCTTCCAGGGAGGCGGCTAAGCATTATTGACCAATCATGGAGCTTTTTTGGGACTTCCAGCCGGTGCTTTGGGGGCCTTCCCCCTCACTTTCTACGCCCGATTGGGCTTCCAGGGACGCGGCTAAGCATTTTTAACAGAAATGGAGCTTTTTGCGGAGCTCCAGCCGGTGCCACCGGCAGGCCGTGCACGCGGACGAGATGACCGAAAGAAGCTCCAGGAGAGCGGATGGACGCTTTTTAAGCACCGAGGCGGAGATCGCGGAGCTTTAATAGACTTCCAGCGGGCCCAAAGCGGCCAGGCAGACGGCGCAGCGCGACCTGGTACCTCGCACGGGACGCATCGCCCCCCCCGCGCACAGTTCCAGGGGGCCGGGATGACGTTTCAAAGCTGCCGCTGCAGCTGCGGCGGGGAGTGGCCTCCCTCCGGTGGACACGACGAGTAAATGACACCGGCCGCTGACGCAAACCCACGCCGGACAGGAGAGCTCAAAAGCCGGGTAACATTTCAAGGAAGACCCCCCCTGCGCAGACCTCCACTAGGCCGGGATGACTGTTCAGCTGTGGCGGGGAGTGGCCTCCCTCCGGTCGGCACGACGAGTAAATGACACCGGCCGCTGACGCAAACCCACGCCGGACAGGAGAGCTCAAAAGCCGGGTAACATTTCAAGGAAGACCCCCCCTGCGCAGACCTCCACTAGGCCGGGATGACTGTTCAGCTGTGGCGGGGAGTGGCCTCCCTCCGGTCGGCACGACGAGTAAATGACACCGGCCGCTGACGCAAACCCACGCCGGACAGGAGAGCTCAAAAGCCGGGTAACATTTCAAGGAAGACCCCCCCTGCGCAGACCTCCACTAGGCCGGGATGACTGTTCAGCTGTGGCGGGGAGTGGCCTCCCTCCGGTCGGCACGACGAGTAAATGACACCGGCCGCTGACGCAAACCCACGCCGGACAGGAGAGCTCAAAAGCCGGGTAACATTTCAAGGAAGACCCCCCCTGCGCAGACCTCCACTAGGCCGGGATGACTGTTCAGCTGCGGCGGGGAGTGGCCTCCCTCCGGTCGGCACGACGAGTAAATGACACCGGCCGCTGACGCAAACCCACGCCGGACAGGAGAGCTCAAAAGCCGGGTAACATTTCAAGGAAGACCCCCCCTGCGCAGACCTCCACTAGGCCGGGATGACTGTTCAGCTGTGGCGGGGAGTGGCCTCCCTCCGGTCGGCACGACGAGTAAATGACACCGGCCGCTGACGCAAACCCACGCCGGACAGGAGAGCTCAAAAGCCGGGTAACATTTCAAGGAAGACCCCCCCTGCGCAGACCTCCACTAGGCCGGGATGACTGTTCAGCTGCGGCGGGGAGTGGCCTCCCTCCGGTCGGCACGACGAGTAAAGCTATTTAGGAAAATCTGAGATAAATATCACTTGCATAATAATTTGGAACACGGTCCCGTGTTCCAAATTATTATGCAAAATGTATTTAGACACCAGCAATCGCACTTAGATTTGTTTCTTTTTTCTTTCTTTTAGCTTCCATAATGTTACCGGGCGCTGACGCAAACCCACGCCCGGCAGGAGAGCTCAAAAGCCGGGTAACATTTCAAGGAAGCTATTTAGGAAAATCTGAGATAAATATCCTTTGCATAATAATTTGGAACACGGTCCCGTGTTCCAAATTATTATGCAAAATGTATTTAAGTGTCATAAAGATTACATTTTTTGTTTTTCAAGTACTGAAATCACCCTCAGTCATGGTACAGTCCATGGTAGTCTGCCAGGTGAGCGCAATTGTAGTAATTAACAAGTCTATTTAAGTTCCGCGTTTTTAAGCGTTCGGCCATTTCGTTCAACCATGGGGAGGAAAAAGGATCTCTCTGCTGTCGAGAAGCGTGAAATCGTTCGATGCCTTGGACAAGGTATGCAGACATTCGATATTGCACGAAAGCTTAAGCGCGACCATCGAACTTTGAAGAAATTCGTCGCTGATTCGGAGCAAACGCGCGTTCGTGCAGACAAAGGCACGACAAGGAAGGTTTCTGCAAGACAAACAAATCGAATCAAGAGGGCGGCTGCAAGCATGCCACTAAAGACGAGCAAACAAATATTCGACGCTGCTGGTGCCAGTGAAGTCCCACGAACGACGAGGTGCAGGATCCTCCAGAGGCTTGCAGTTGTGCGGAAACCCTCCATTCGGCCACCCCTGAACAACGCGAACAAGCAGAAACGGCTGCAGTGGGCCCAGACTTACATGAAGACAAATTTTCAGACAGTCCTGTTCACCGACGAGTGCCGTGCCACCTTGGATGGGCCAGGTAGGGTTTTTTAAGTTTTTCCTTGCACTTTTGAGAGCTCAGGGGATGCTTTGAGAATAATTGTCAATTTCTGTCAATGTGAAGCCCTTTGAGACTGCTTGTGATTTAGGGCTATACAAATAAACTTGATTTGACTTGACTTTACAGATGGATGGAGTCGTGGATGGTTGGTGGACGGCCACGATAGCCCAACAAGGCTGCGGCGTCAGCAGGGAGGTGGCGGAGTGATGTTTTGGGCCGGAATCATGGGGAGAGAGCTGCTTGGCCCCTTTAGGGTCCCTGAAGGCGTCAAAATTACGTCTGTTAACTACGTGGAATTTCTGACTCAACACTTCTGTCCATGGTACAACAGGAAGAACCGTGCTTTCCGTCAAAAGATCATCTTCATGCATGACAATGCACCGTCTCATGCTGCAAGAAATACGTCAACGTCTTTGGCATCTATGGGAATAAAGGGAGAGAAACTGATGGTGTGGCCCCCATGCTCCCCTGACCTCAATCCTATTGAAAACTTGTGGAGCATCGTCAAGCAGAAAATCTACGAAGGTGGGAGGCAGTTCAATTCCAAAGAGCAGCTCTGGCAGGCTATTCTTAGATCCTGCCAAGAAATTCAACCAGAAACTGTACAAAAACTCACAAGTTCAGTGGATGGAAGAATCGTGAAGCTGCTGTTGAACAAAGGGTCCTATGTTAAAATGTAACTTTGTTTTTTATTGAAATAAAGGGTCCTATGTTAAAATGTAACTTGTTTGTCTTTTCTTTGAAATAGCTTTTGATTTCAGTAAATATGACCTCCTAATGCTGTAAATTCTTAAGATGGGCATTTCAGTTCATAAAAACCTATAAAATGTTATAAAACTCTGTTGTGCGTAATAATGTGGAACAGTGCATTTTAAGTTTTTTATTTTTTAAAAATTCTGTGATCATTCGGAGGTTTGTTCAATAAAATTAGAATTCATCAAAATAATGGTTGATGACTTGAAAATTATGCTGACTCATTTTGCATCGACTATTTAGGAAAATCTGAGATAAATGTCACTTGCATAATAATTTGGAACACGGTGTAAGTGCGATTGCTGGTGTATTTACTCGTCGTGTCCACCGGAGGACGGCAAATCCCCGCCGCAGCTGCAGCGGCAGCGCTTAAATGTCTTCCCGGCCGCCTGGAACTCTGCACGGGGCGTGTTTCGTCCCGCGCAGCGGTACCAGATCGCGCTGCGCCGTCAGCCGAGCCGCGCGCGGTCCGCTGGAAGTCTACACTGTGTTCCAAATTATTATGCAAATTGTATTTATGTGTCATAAAGATTACATTTTTTGTTTTTCAATTAAACTCATGGATGGTATTACGTGTCAGGGCTCTTTGGATCACTGAGATCAATCTCAGACACCGGGGATCATTACCGGCCAGTTGAGCCCAAATTAAGGAAAAACTACTTAAGAATGGTGTTCCACATTATTAAGCAGATAATTTGAAGTTCGCTTTGAGCAGTGGCGGACGCCAACCCACGACCGGTGGGAGAGCTCGGAGGGCGGATGGGCTTTCAAGGAAGCCCCCCAGGCCGGTCCCACTCGCACTTAGAATTTTTTTTTTTTTTGGCTTCCATAATGTACCGGGCGCGGACGCGAAACCCACGCCGGGCAGGAGAGCTCGAAAGGCGGCTAAGCATTCAAGGAAGCACCGTCTGGAGCTTCAGAGCCGTTCCGCCTGACTTTTAACGTAGAGTACCGGGCGCAAACCACTAACTCAAGCCCGGCATGGCAGCTCGAAAGGCGGCTAAGCATTCAAGGAAGCACCGTCTGGAGCTTCAGAGCCGTTCCGCCTGACTTTTAACGTAGAGTACCGGGCGCAAACCACTAACTCAAGCCCGGCATGGCAGCTCGAAAGGCGGCTAAGCATTCAAGGAAGCACCGTCTGGAGCTTCAGAGCCGTTCCGCCTGACTTTTAACGTAGAGTACCGGGCGCAAACCACTAACTCAAGCCCGGCATGGCAGCTCGAAAGGCGGCTAAGCATTCAAGGAAGCACCGTCTGGAGCTTCAGAGCCGTTCCGCCTGACTTTTAACGTAGAGTACCGGGCGCAAACCACTAACTCAAGCCCGGCATGGCAGCTCGAAAGGCGGCTAAGCATTCAAGGAAGCACCGTCTGGAGCTTCAGAGCCGTTCCGCCTGACTTTTAACGTAGAGTACCGGGCGCAAACCACTAACTCAAGCCCGGCATGGCAGCTCGAAAGGCGGCTAAGCATTCAAGGAAGCACCGTCTGGAGCTTCAGAGCCGTTCCGCCTGACTTTTAACGTAGAGTACCGGGCGCAAACCACTAACTCAAGCCCGGCATGGCAGCTCGAAAGGCGGCTAAGCATTCAAGGAAGCACCGTCTGGAGCTTCAGAGCCGTTCCGCCTGACTTTTAACGTAGAGTACCGGGCGCAAACCACTAACTCAAGCCCGGCATGGCAGCTCGAAAGGCGGCTAAGCATTCAAGGAAGCACCGTCTGGAGCTTCAGAGCCGTTCCGCCTGACTTTTAACGTAGAGTACCGGGCGCAAACCACTAACTCAAGCCCGGCATGGCAGCTCGAAAGGCGGCTAAGCATTCAAGGAAGCACCGTCTGGAGCTTCAGAGCCGTTCCGCCTGACTTTTAACGTAGAGTACCGGGCGCAAACCACTAACTCAAGCCCGGCATGGCAGCTCGAAAGGCGGCTAAGCATTCAAGGAAGCACCGTCTGGAGCTTCAGAGCCGTTCCGCCTGACTTTTAACGTAGAGTACCGGGCGCAAACCACTAACTCAAGCCCGGCATGGCAGCTCGAAAGGCGGCTAAGCATTCAAGGAAGCACCGTCTGGAGCTTCAGAGCCGTTCCGCCTGACTTTTAACGTAGAGTACCGGGCGCAAACCACTAACTCAAGCCCGGCATGGCAGCTCGAAAGGCGGCTAAGCATTCAAGGAAGCACCGTCTGGAGCTTCAGAGCCGTTCCGCCTGACTTTTAACGTAGAGTACCGGGCGCAAACCACTAACTCAAGCCCGGCATGGCAGCTCGAAAGGCGGCTAAGCATTCAAGGAAGCACCGTCTGGAGCTTCAGAGCCGTTCCGCCTGACTTTTAACGTAGAGTACCGGGCGCAAACCACTAACTCAAGCCCGGCATGGCAGCTCGAAAGGCGGCTAAGCATTCAAGGAAGCACCGTCTGGAGCTTCAGAGCCGTTCCGCCTGACTTTTAACGTAGAGTACCGGGCGCAAACCACTAACTCAAGCCCGGCATGGCAGCTCGAAAGGCGGCTAAGCATTCAAGGAAGCACCGTCTGGAGCTTCAGAGCCGTTCCGCCTGACTTTTAACGTAGAGTACCGGGCGCAAACCACTAACTCAAGCCCGGCATGGCAGCTCGAAAGGCGGCTAAGCATTCAAGGAAGCGACGCCGGCCGGTCCGCGGGCCAAATAGGGTCCAGTAAAGTACCGGGCGCGGCCACTAACGCCTTGTGGCGGTCGCCTTGTGGCGGTCGGGGGGTGGCGGTCGGGGCTGGCGCTTGGGGCCGGTGGCGGTCGCCTTGTGGCGGTCGCCTTGTGGCGGTCGGGGGGTGGCGGTCGGGGCTGGCGCTTGGGGCCA
>NW_026872189.1:20000-37500 GCF_033458585.1 Syngnathus typhle
GGTTCCCTCCTTCCTTCCTTTCTTGGATGTATAACATTCGCAGATTTTCGCCCGGCCGGTGGTTTAAGGAGGCGGCCGGTCCTCCCTCCTTGGATGTATAACATTCGCAGATTTTCGCCCGGCCTATGTTTAGTGAGGCGACCGGTCCTCCCTCCTTGGATGTATAACATTCGCATATTTTCGCCCGGCCGGTGGTTTAAGGAGGCGGCCGGTCCTCCCTCCTTGGATGTATAACATTCGCAGATTTTCGCCCGGCCGGTGGTTTAAGGAGGCGGCCGGTCCTCCCTCCTTGGATGTATAACATTCGCAGATTTTCGCCCGGCCTATGTTTAGTGAGGCGACCGGTCCTCCGTGGAGAGCGACCCGCAAGTGGGGAGGAACCGTCCACCCAACGCCGGCGCGAGCCGGGGCCGGTGGGGGCCCTACCAAGGCGGGTCTCATTGCCTGTCGGTCAGTTCGGGAGAAGGTGGGGGTACTCGGAGGCCCGCCGGGAGCAGACGGGGGTCCGGAAGGTGAGGGGGTGAAGGACGGCGGTCGGGAGCAGACGGCCGTCCCCGGGAGGGGGTGTTCGTTCACGTGCGGACGCCGGGAGCAGGCGGCCGTCACGCAATTCTGCCAACCGTTCCCACCGGCCTGTGTTTAAGGAGGCGGCCGGTCCTCCACGAGAAGAATTCTGCCAAACGTTCCACCGGCCTGTGTTTAAGGAGGCGGCCGGTCCTCCCCGTCGTTCCGCCGGCTTGTGTTTAAGGAGGCGGCCGGTCCTCCACGAGAAGAATTCTGCCAAACGTTCCACCGGCCTGTGTTTAAGGAGGCGGCCGGTCCTCCCCGTCGTTCCGCCGGCTTGTGTTTAAGGAGGCGGCCGGTCCTCCACTATTCCTTCCTTGGATGGAAAGCATGTAGCACTTTGAAAATTTTCGAGCACTGTGACACTTTGAAAATTTTCGAGAGTTTTTGTACTTAGAAAATTTTTCGCTCTTGCACTTCCAGAGTGCTTTGCGGTAGCTCCTAGGTTCGCTGTCCGAGCATGTGAACACTTTTTGGGGGGGAACACATCGCTAGAGACACCAGCCGCCTGGTTCTCGGGGCCAAAACTTGTGTTCCCCACACTCGTTCTGACTATATTTTGCGATTTGGGGGTAAAGGTAATGAGTACAGTGACTAGGGGGACCAACTCATCGTACTCTGGCGCACCAACAGACCAAAGCTGGTACTGCACTTACCCCTGGTACCCCAACGCCTGGTACCTGACGGGCGAGAGGCTGATTTTTCGCTATTTGCGGCCGACCGAGGGAACCAGACAAAGCGGACACTTTACGGCGCAAGAGCCGTTGGCACTTAGAAATTTTTCGACAAAGTTGGCGCGAGCTCCAGAAGGAGAGGCTGATTTTTCGCTATTTGTGGCCGACCGAGGGAACCAGGCAAAGCGGACACTTTACGGCGCAAGAGCCGTTGGCACTTAGAAATTTTTTGACAAAGTTGGCGCGAGCTCCAGAAGGAGAGGCCTGATTTTTCGCTATTTGTGGCCGACCGAGGGAACCAGGCAAAGCGGACACTTTACGGCGCAAGAGCCGTTGGCACTTAGAAATTTTTTGACAAAGTTGGCGCGAGCTCCAGAAGGAGAGGCTGATTTTTCGCTATTTGTGGCCGACCGAGGGAACCAGGCAAAGCGGACACTTTACGGCGCAAGAGCCGTTGGCACTTAGAAAATATTCGCCAAAGTTGGCACGAGCTCCAGAAGGAGAGGCTGATTTTTCGCTATTTGTGGCCGACCGAGGGAACCAGACAAAGCGGACACATTACGGCGCAAGAGCCGTTGGCACTTAGAAAATATTCGCCAAAGTTGGCACGAGCTCCAGAAGGAGAGGCTGATTTTTCGCTATTTGTGGCCGACCGAGGGAACCAGACAAAGCGGACACTTTACGGCGCAAGAGCCGTTGGCACTTGCGCGAGCTCCAGAAGGAGAGGCTGATTTTTCGCTATTTGTGGCCGACCGAGGGAACCAGACAAAGCGGACACTTTACGGCGCAAGAGCCGTTGGCACTTAGAAAATATTCGCCAAAGTTGGCACGAGCTCCAGAAGGAGAGGCTGATTTTTCGCCGTTTGTGGCCGACCGAGGGAACCAGACAAAGCGGACACTTTACGGCGCAAGAGCCGTTGGCACTTAGGCGAGCTCCAGAAGGAGAGGCTGATTTTTCGCTATTTGTGGCCGACCGAGGGAACCAGGCAAAGCGGACACATTACGGCGCAAGAGCCGTTGGCACTTAGAAAATATTCGCCAAAGTTGGCACGAGCTCCAGAAGGAGAGGCTGATTTTTCGCTATTTGTGGCCGACCGAGGGAACCAGGCAAAGCGGACACTTTACGGCGCAAGAGCCGTTGGCACTTAGAAATTTTTTGACAAAGTTGGCGCGAGCTCCAGAAGGAGAGGCTGATTTTTCGCCGTTTGTGGCCGACCGAGGGAACCAGGCAAAGCGGACACATTACGGCGCAAGAGCCGTTGGCACTTAGGCGAGCTCCAGAAGGAGAGGCTGGTTTTTCGCTATTTGTGGCCGACCGAGGGAACCAGGCAAAGCGGACACATTACGGCGCAAGAGCCGTTGGCACTTAGGCGAGCTCCAGAAGGAGAGGCTGATTTTTCGCCGTTTGTGGCCGACCGAGGGAACCAGGCAAAGCGGACACATTACGGCGCAAGAGCCGTTGGCACTTAGGCGAGCTCCAGAAGGAGAGGCTGGTTTTTCGCTATTTGTGGCCGACCGAGGGAACCAGGCAAAGCGGACACATTACGGCGCAAGAGCCGTTGGCACTTAGGCGAGCTCCAGAAGGAGAGGCTGATTTTTCGCCGTTTGTGGCCGACCGAGGGAACCAGGCAAAGCGGACACATTACGGCGCAAGAGCCGTTGGCACTTAGGCGAGCTCCAGAAGGAGAGGCTGATTTTTCGCCGTTCGTGGCCGACCGAGGGAACCAGGCAAAGCGGACACATTACGGCGCAAGAGCCGTTGGCACTTAGAAAATATTCGCCAAAGTTGGCACGAGCTCCAGAATGAGAGGCTGATTTTTCGCCGTTTGTGGCCGACCGAGGGAACCAGGCAAAGCGGACACATTACGGCGCAAGAGCCGTTGGCACTTAGGCGAGCTCCAGAAGGAGAGGCTGATTTTTTCGCTATTTGTGGCCGACCGAGGGAACCAGGCAAAGCGGACACATTACGGCGCAAGAGCCGTTGGCACTTAGAAAATATTCGCCAAAGTTGGCACGAGCTCCAGAAGGAGAGGCTGATTTTTCGCTATTTGTGGCCGACCGAGGGAACCAGGCAAAGCGGACACTTTACGGCGCAAGAGCCGTTGGCACTTAGAAAATATTCGCCAAAGTTGGCACGAGCTCCAGAAGGAGAGGCTGATTTTTCGCCGTTTGTGGCCGACCGAGGGAACCAGACAAAGCGGACACATTACGGCGCAAGAGCCGTTGGCACTTAGGCGAGCTCCAGAAGGAGAGGCTGATTTTTCGCTATTTGTGGCCGACCGAGGGAACCAGGCAAAGCGGACACATTACGGCGCAAGAGCCGTTGGCACTTAGAAAATATTCGCCAAAGTTGGCACGAGCTCCAGAAGGAGAGGCTGATTTTTCGCTATTTGTGGCCGACCGAGGGAACCAGGCAAAGCGGACACTTTACGGCGCAAGAGCCGTTGGCACTTAGAAATTTTTTGACAAAGTTGGCGCGAGCTCCAGAAGGAGAGGCTGGTTTTTCGCTATTTGTGGCCGACCGAGGGAACCAGGCAAAGCGGACACATTACGGCGCAAGAGCCGTTGGCACTTAGGCGAGCTCCAGAAGGAGAGGCTGATTTTTCGCCGTTTGTGGCCGACCGAGGGAACCAGGCAAAGCGGACACATTACGGCGCAAGAGCCGTTGGCACTTAGGCGAGCTCCAGAAGGAGAGGCTGGTTTTTCGCTATTTGTGGCCGACCGAGGGAACCAGGCAAAGCGGACACATTACGGCGCAAGAGCCGTTGGCACTTAGGCGAGCTCCAGAAGGAGAGGCTGATTTTTCGCCGTTTGTGGCCGACCGAGGGAACCAGGCAAAGCGGACACATTACGGCGCAAGAGCCGTTGGCACTTAGAAAATATTCGCCAAAGTTGGCACGAGCTCCAGAATGAGAGGCTGATTTTTCGCCGTTTGTGGCCGACCGAGGGAACCAGGCAAAGCGGACACATTACGGCGCAAGAGCCGTTGGCACTTAGGCGAGCTCCAGAAGGAGAGGCTGATTTTTTCGCTATTTGTGGCCGACCGAGGGAACCAGGCAAAGCGGACACATTACGGCGCAAGAGCCGTTGGCACTTAGAAAATATTCGCCAAAGTTGGCACGAGCTCCAGAATGAGAGGCTGATTTTTCGCCGTTTGTGGCCGACCGAGGGAACCAGACAAAGCGGACACATTACGGCGCAAGAGCCGTTGGCACTTAGGCGAGCTCCAGAAGGAGAGGCTGATTTTTCGCTATTTGTGGCCGACCGAGGGAACCAGGCAAAGCGGACACTTTACGGCGCAAGAGCCGTTGGCACTTAGAAAATATTCGCCAAAGTTGGCACGAGCTCCAGAAGGAGAGGCTGATTTTTCGCCGTTTGTGGCCGACCGAGGGAACCAGACAAAGCGGACACATTACGGCGCAAGAGCCGTTGGCACTTAGGCGAGCTCCAGAAGGAGAGGCTGATTTTTCGCTATTTGTGGCCGACCGAGGGAACCAGGCAAAGCGGACACTTTACGGCGCAAGAGCCGTTGGCACTTAGAAAATATTCGCCAAAGTTGGCACGAGCTCCAGAAGGAGAGGCTGATTTTTCGCTATTTGTGGCCGACCGAGGGAACCAGGCAAAGCGGACACTTTACGGCGCAAGAGCCGTTGGCACTTAGAAATTTTTTGACAAAGTTGGCGCGAGCTCCAGAAGGAGAGGCTGGTTTTTCGCTATTTGTGGCCGACCGAGGGAACCAGGCAAAGCGGACACATTACGGCGCAAGAGCCGTTGGCACTTAGGCGAGCTCCAGAAGGAGAGGCTGATTTTTCGCCGTTTGTGGCCGACCGAGGGAACCAGGCAAAGCGGACACATTACGGCGCAAGAGCCGTTGGCACTTAGGCGAGCTCCAGAAGGAGAGGCTGGTTTTTCGCTATTTGTGGCCGACCGAGGGAACCAGGCAAAGCGGACACATTACGGCGCAAGAGCCGTTGGCACTTAGGCGAGCTCCAGAAGGAGAGGCTGATTTTTCGCCGTTTGTGGCCGACCGAGGGAACCAGGCAAAGCGGACACATTACGGCGCAAGAGCCGTTGGCACTTAGGCGAGCTCCAGAAGGAGAGGCTGATTTTTCGCCGTTCGTGGCCGACCGAGGGAACCAGGCAAAGCGGACACATTACGGCGCAAGAGCCGTTGGCACTTAGAAAATATTCGCCAAAGTTGGCACGAGCTCCAGAATGAGAGGCTGATTTTTCGCCGTTTGTGGCCGACCGAGGGAACCAGGCAAAGCGGACACATTACGGCGCAAGAGCCGTTGGCACTTAGGCGAGCTCCAGAAGGAGAGGCTGATTTTTTCGCTATTTGTGGCCGACCGAGGGAACCAGGCAAAGCGGACACATTACGGCGCAAGAGCCGTTGGCACTTAGAAAATATTCGCCAAAGTTGGCACGAGCTCCAGAATGAGAGGCTGATTTTTCGCCGTTTGTGGCCGACCGAGGGAACCAGACAAAGCGGACACATTACGGCGCAAGAGCCGTTGGCACTTAGGCGAGCTCCAGAAGGAGAGGCTGATTTTTCGCTATTTGTGGCCGACCGAGGGAACCAGGCAAAGCGGACACTTTACGGCGCAAGAGCCGTTGGCACTTAGAAAATATTCGCCAAAGTTGGCACGAGCTCCAGAAGGAGAGGCTGATTTTTCGCCGTTTGTGGCCGACCGAGGGAACCAGACAAAGCGGACACATTACGGCGCAAGAGCCGTTGGCACTTAGGCGAGCTCCAGAAGGAGAGGCTGATTTTTCGCTATTTGTGGCCGACCGAGGGAACCAGGCAAAGCGGACACTTTACGGCGCAAGAGCCGTTGGCACTTAGAAAATATTCTGAAATTCTCACCGACCTCCGTGGTGGAGAGGCCGAATTTTCGACATTCGTGGCCGACCGGGGAACCGTCGCCACTCGGACAACTTGTGCGGCAGCCCTCGGTGATTTTAGGACCGCTTTTTCACCCTCGCTGTCCGACCGGAGAACCGTCGTAGCTCGGACAGTTCGTGTGCCAGCATCCGCTGGCACTTAGAAAATTTTAAAAAAGAAAAAAATAGTCTTCTGCATATACGTTCTGACTATATTTTGCGATTAGGGGGTAAAGGTAATGAGTACAGTGACTAGGGGGACCAACTCATCGTACTCTGGCGCACCAACACGCCAAGGTTGGTACTGCACTTAGGCTGATTTTTGCGCTATTCGCGGCCGACCGGGGAACCAGCGCGGAGCGGACACATTACGGCGAATGAGCCGTTGGCACTTAGAAAATTTTTGAGCTTTTTTCGAACTTCCGTGAGGCTGATTTTGCGCTATTCGCGGCCGACCGGGGAACCAGCGCGGAGCGGACACATTACGGCGAATGAGCCGTTGGCACTTAGAAAATTTTTGAGCTTTTTTCGAACTTCCGTGAGGCTGATTTTGCGCTATTCGCGGCCGACCGGGGAACCAGCGCGGAGCGGACACATTACGGCGAATGAGCCGTTGGCACTTAGAAAATTTTTGAGCTTTTTTCGGACTTCCGTGTGGAGCTTTGGGGCCGTTCCGCCTAACTTTTTATGCCCGATTAGGCTTCCAGGGAGGCGGCTAAGCATTATTGACCAATCATGGAGCTTTTTTCGGACTTCCGTGTGGAGCTTTGGGGCCGTTCCGCCTAACTTTTTATGCCCGATTAGGCTTCCAGGGAGGCGGCTAAGCATTATTGACCAATCATGGAGCTTTTTTGGGACTTCCGTGTGGAGCTTTGGGGCCGTTCCGCCTAACTTTTTATGCCCGATTAGGCTTCCAGGGAGGCGGCTAAGCATTATTGACCAATCATGGAGCTTTTTTGGGACTTCCGTGTGGAGCTTTGGAGCCGTTCCGCCTAACTTTTTATGCCCGATTAGGCTTCCAGGGAGGCGGCTAAGCATTATTGACCAATCATGGAGCTTTTTTGGGACTTCCGTGTGGAGCTTTGGGGCCGTTCCGCCTAGCTTTTTATGCCCGATTAGGCTTCCAGGGAGGCGGCTAAGCATTATTGACGAATCATGGAGCTTTTTTGGGACTTCCGTGTGGAGCTTTGGGGCCGTTCCGCCTAGCTTTTTATGCCCGATTAGGCTTCCAGGGAGGCGGCTAAGCATTATTGACCAATCATGGAGCTTTTTTGGGACTTCCGTGTGGAGCTTTGGGGCCGTTCCGCCTAGCTTTTTATGCCCGATTAGGCTTCCAGGGAGGCGGCTAAGCATTATTGACCAATCATGGAGCTTTTTTGGGACTTCCGTGTGGAGCTTTGGGGCCGTTCCGCCTAGCTTTTTATGCCCGATTAGGCTTCCAGGGAGGCGGCTAAGCATTATTGACCAATCATGGAGCTTTTTTGGGACTTCCGTGTGGAGCTTTGGGGCCGTTCCGCCTAGCTTTTTATGCCCGATTAGGCTTCCAGGGAGGCGGCTAAGCATTATTGACCAATCATGGAGCTTTTTTGGGACTTCCGTGTGGAGCTTTGGGGCCGTTCCGCCTAGCTTTTTATGCCCGATTAGGCTTCCAGGGAGGCGGCTAAGCATTATTGACCAATCATGGAGCTTTTTTGGGACTTCCGTGTGGAGCTTTGGGGCCGTTCCGCCTAGCTTTTTATGCCCGATTAGGCTTCCAGGGAGGCGGCTAAGCATTATTGACCAATCATGGAGCTTTTTTGGGACTTCCGTGTGGAGCTTTGGGGCCGTTCCGCCTAGCTTTTTATGCCCGATTAGGCTTCCAGGGAGGCGGCTAAGCATTATTGACCAATCATGGAGCTTTTTTGGGACTTCCGTGTGGAGCTTTGGGGCCGTTCCGCCTAGCTTTTTATGCCCGATTAGGCTTCCAGGGAGGCGGCTAAGCATTATTGACCAATCATGGAGCTTTTTTGGGACTTCCGTGTGGAGCTTTGGAGCCGTTCCGCCTAACTTTTTATGCCCGATTAGGCTTCCAGGGAGGCGGCTAAGCATTATTGACCAATCATGGAGCTTTTTTGGGACTTCCGTGTGGAGCTTTGGGGCCGTTCCGCCTAGCTTTTTATGCCCGATTAGGCTTCCAGGGAGGCGGCTAAGCATTATTGACCAATCATGGAGCTTTTTTGGGACTTCCGTGTGGAGCTTTGGGGCCGTTCCGCCTAGCTTTTTATGCCCGATTAGGCTTCCAGGGAGGCGGCTAAGCATTATTGACCAATCATGGAGCTTTTTTGGGACTTCCGTGTGGAGCTTTGGGGCCGTTCCGCCTAGCTTTTTATGCCCGATTAGGCTTCCAGGGAGGCGGCTAAGCATTATTGACCAATCATGGAGCTTTTTTGGGACTTCCGTGTGGAGCTTTGGGGCCGTTCCGCCTAGCTTTTTATGCCCGATTAGGCTTCCAGGGAGGCGGCTAAGCATTATTGACCAATCATGGAGCTTTTTTGGGACTTCCGTGTGGAGCTTTGGGGCCGTTCCGCCTAGCTTTTTATGCCCGATTAGGCTTCCAGGGAGGCGGCTAAGCATTATTGACCAATCATGGAGCTTTTTTGGGACTTCCGTGTGGAGCTTTGGGGCCGTTCCGCCTAGCTTTTTATGCCCGATTAGGCTTCCAGGGAGGCGGCTAAGCATTATTGACCAATCATGGAGCTTTTTTGGGACTTCCGTGTGGAGCTTTGGGGCCGTTCCGCCTAGCTTTTTATGCCCGATTAGGCTTCCAGGGAGGCGGCTAAGCATTATTGACCAATCATGGAGCTTTTTTGGGACTTCCGTGTGGAGCTTTGGGGCCGTTCCGCCTAGCTTTTTATGCCCGATTAGGCTTCCAGGGAGGCGGCTAAGCATTATTGACCAATCATGGAGCTTTTTTGGGACTTCCGTGTGGAGCTTTGGGGCCGTTCCGCCTAGCTTTTTATGCCCGATTAGGCTTCCAGGGAGGCGGCTAAGCATTATTGACCAATCATGGAGCTTTTTTGGGACTTCCAGCCGGTGCTTTGGGGGCCTTCCCCCTCACTTTCTACGCCCGATTGGGCTTCCAGGGACGCGGCTAAGCATTTTTAACAGAAATGGAGCTTTTTGCGGAGCTCCAGCCGGTGCCACCGGCAGGCCGTGCACGCGGACGAGATGACCGAAAGAAGCTCCAGGAGAGCGGATGGACGCTTTTTAAGCACCGAGGCGGAGATCGCGGAGCTTTAATAGACTTCCAGCGGGCCCAAAGCGGCCAGGCAGACGGCGCAGCGCGACCTGGTACCTCGCACGGGACGCATCGCCCCCCCCGCGCACAGTTCCAGGGGGCCGGGATGACGTTTCAAAGCTGCCGCTGCAGCTGCGGCGGGGAGTGGCCTCCCTCCGGTGGACACGACGAGTAAATGACACCGGCCGCTGACGCAAACCCACGCCGGACAGGAGAGCTCAAAAGCCGGGTAACATTTCAAGGAAGACCCCCCCTGCGCAGACCTCCACTAGGCCGGGATGACTGTTCAGCTGTGGCGGGGAGTGGCCTCCCTCCGGTCGGCACGACGAGTAAATGACACCGGCCGCTGACGCAAACCCACGCCGGACAGGAGAGCTCAAAAGCCGGGTAACATTTCAAGGAAGACCCCCCCTGCGCAGACCTCCACTAGGCCGGGATGACTGTTCAGCTGTGGCGGGGAGTGGCCTCCCTCCGGTCGGCACGACGAGTAAATGACACCGGCCGCTGACGCAAACCCACGCCGGACAGGAGAGCTCAAAAGCCGGGTAACATTTCAAGGAAGACCCCCCCTGCGCAGACCTCCACTAGGCCGGGATGACTGTTCAGCTGTGGCGGGGAGTGGCCTCCCTCCGGTCGGCACGACGAGTAAATGACACCGGCCGCTGACGCAAACCCACGCCGGACAGGAGAGCTCAAAAGCCGGGTAACATTTCAAGGAAGACCCCCCCTGCGCAGACCTCCACTAGGCCGGGATGACTGTTCAGCTGCGGCGGGGAGTGGCCTCCCTCCGGTCGGCACGACGAGTAAATGACACCGGCCGCTGACGCAAACCCACGCCGGACAGGAGAGCTCAAAAGCCGGGTAACATTTCAAGGAAGACCCCCCCTGCGCAGACCTCCACTAGGCCGGGATGACTGTTCAGCTGTGGCGGGGAGTGGCCTCCCTCCGGTCGGCACGACGAGTAAATGACACCGGCCGCTGACGCAAACCCACGCCGGACAGGAGAGCTCAAAAGCCGGGTAACATTTCAAGGAAGACCCCCCCTGCGCAGACCTCCACTAGGCCGGGATGACTGTTCAGCTGCGGCGGGGAGTGGCCTCCCTCCGGTCGGCACGACGAGTAAAGCTATTTAGGAAAATCTGAGATAAATATCACTTGCATAATAATTTGGAACACGGTCCCGTGTTCCAAATTATTATGCAAAATGTATTTAGACACCAGCAATCGCACTTAGATTTGTTTCTTTTTTCTTTCTTTTAGCTTCCATAATGTTACCGGGCGCTGACGCAAACCCACGCCCGGCAGGAGAGCTCAAAAGCCGGGTAACATTTCAAGGAAGCTATTTAGGAAAATCTGAGATAAATATCCTTTGCATAATAATTTGGAACACGGTCCCGTGTTCCAAATTATTATGCAAAATGTATTTAAGTGTCATAAAGATTACATTTTTTGTTTTTCAAGTACTGAAATCACCCTCAGTCATGGTACAGTCCATGGTAGTCTGCCAGGTGAGCGCAATTGTAGTAATTAACAAGTCTATTTAAGTTCCGCGTTTTTAAGCGTTCGGCCATTTCGTTCAACCATGGGGAGGAAAAAGGATCTCTCTGCTGTCGAGAAGCGTGAAATCGTTCGATGCCTTGGACAAGGTATGCAGACATTCGATATTGCACGAAAGCTTAAGCGCGACCATCGAACTTTGAAGAAATTCGTCGCTGATTCGGAGCAAACGCGCGTTCGTGCAGACAAAGGCACGACAAGGAAGGTTTCTGCAAGACAAACAAATCGAATCAAGAGGGCGGCTGCAAGCATGCCACTAAAGACGAGCAAACAAATATTCGACGCTGCTGGTGCCAGTGAAGTCCCACGAACGACGAGGTGCAGGATCCTCCAGAGGCTTGCAGTTGTGCGGAAACCCTCCATTCGGCCACCCCTGAACAACGCGAACAAGCAGAAACGGCTGCAGTGGGCCCAGACTTACATGAAGACAAATTTTCAGACAGTCCTGTTCACCGACGAGTGCCGTGCCACCTTGGATGGGCCAGGTAGGGTTTTTTAAGTTTTTCCTTGCACTTTTGAGAGCTCAGGGGATGCTTTGAGAATAATTGTCAATTTCTGTCAATGTGAAGCCCTTTGAGACTGCTTGTGATTTAGGGCTATACAAATAAACTTGATTTGACTTGACTTTACAGATGGATGGAGTCGTGGATGGTTGGTGGACGGCCACGATAGCCCAACAAGGCTGCGGCGTCAGCAGGGAGGTGGCGGAGTGATGTTTTGGGCCGGAATCATGGGGAGAGAGCTGCTTGGCCCCTTTAGGGTCCCTGAAGGCGTCAAAATTACGTCTGTTAACTACGTGGAATTTCTGACTCAACACTTCTGTCCATGGTACAACAGGAAGAACCGTGCTTTCCGTCAAAAGATCATCTTCATGCATGACAATGCACCGTCTCATGCTGCAAGAAATACGTCAACGTCTTTGGCATCTATGGGAATAAAGGGAGAGAAACTGATGGTGTGGCCCCCATGCTCCCCTGACCTCAATCCTATTGAAAACTTGTGGAGCATCGTCAAGCAGAAAATCTACGAAGGTGGGAGGCAGTTCAATTCCAAAGAGCAGCTCTGGCAGGCTATTCTTAGATCCTGCCAAGAAATTCAACCAGAAACTGTACAAAAACTCACAAGTTCAGTGGATGGAAGAATCGTGAAGCTGCTGTTGAACAAAGGGTCCTATGTTAAAATGTAACTTTGTTTTTTATTGAAATAAAGGGTCCTATGTTAAAATGTAACTTGTTTGTCTTTTCTTTGAAATAGCTTTTGATTTCAGTAAATATGACCTCCTAATGCTGTAAATTCTTAAGATGGGCATTTCAGTTCATAAAAACCTATAAAATGTTATAAAACTCTGTTGTGCGTAATAATGTGGAACAGTGCATTTTAAGTTTTTTATTTTTTAAAAATTCTGTGATCATTCGGAGGTTTGTTCAATAAAATTAGAATTCATCAAAATAATGGTTGATGACTTGAAAATTATGCTGACTCATTTTGCATCGACTATTTAGGAAAATCTGAGATAAATGTCACTTGCATAATAATTTGGAACACGGTGTAAGTGCGATTGCTGGTGTATTTACTCGTCGTGTCCACCGGAGGACGGCAAATCCCCGCCGCAGCTGCAGCGGCAGCGCTTAAATGTCTTCCCGGCCGCCTGGAACTCTGCACGGGGCGTGTTTCGTCCCGCGCAGCGGTACCAGATCGCGCTGCGCCGTCAGCCGAGCCGCGCGCGGTCCGCTGGAAGTCTACACTGTGTTCCAAATTATTATGCAAATTGTATTTATGTGTCATAAAGATTACATTTTTTGTTTTTCAATTAAACTCATGGATGGTATTACGTGTCAGGGCTCTTTGGATCACTGAGATCAATCTCAGACACCGGGGATCATTACCGGCCAGTTGAGCCCAAATTAAGGAAAAACTACTTAAGAATGGTGTTCCACATTATTAAGCAGATAATTTGAAGTTCGCTTTGAGCAGTGGCGGACGCCAACCCACGACCGGTGGGAGAGCTCGGAGGGCGGATGGGCTTTCAAGGAAGCCCCCCAGGCCGGTCCCACTCGCACTTAGAATTTTTTTTTTTTTTGGCTTCCATAATGTACCGGGCGCGGACGCGAAACCCACGCCGGGCAGGAGAGCTCGAAAGGCGGCTAAGCATTCAAGGAAGCACCGTCTGGAGCTTCAGAGCCGTTCCGCCTGACTTTTAACGTAGAGTACCGGGCGCAAACCACTAACTCAAGCCCGGCATGGCAGCTCGAAAGGCGGCTAAGCATTCAAGGAAGCACCGTCTGGAGCTTCAGAGCCGTTCCGCCTGACTTTTAACGTAGAGTACCGGGCGCAAACCACTAACTCAAGCCCGGCATGGCAGCTCGAAAGGCGGCTAAGCATTCAAGGAAGCACCGTCTGGAGCTTCAGAGCCGTTCCGCCTGACTTTTAACGTAGAGTACCGGGCGCAAACCACTAACTCAAGCCCGGCATGGCAGCTCGAAAGGCGGCTAAGCATTCAAGGAAGCACCGTCTGGAGCTTCAGAGCCGTTCCGCCTGACTTTTAACGTAGAGTACCGGGCGCAAACCACTAACTCAAGCCCGGCATGGCAGCTCGAAAGGCGGCTAAGCATTCAAGGAAGCACCGTCTGGAGCTTCAGAGCCGTTCCGCCTGACTTTTAACGTAGAGTACCGGGCGCAAACCACTAACTCAAGCCCGGCATGGCAGCTCGAAAGGCGGCTAAGCATTCAAGGAAGCACCGTCTGGAGCTTCAGAGCCGTTCCGCCTGACTTTTAACGTAGAGTACCGGGCGCAAACCACTAACTCAAGCCCGGCATGGCAGCTCGAAAGGCGGCTAAGCATTCAAGGAAGCACCGTCTGGAGCTTCAGAGCCGTTCCGCCTGACTTTTAACGTAGAGTACCGGGCGCAAACCACTAACTCAAGCCCGGCATGGCAGCTCGAAAGGCGGCTAAGCATTCAAGGAAGCACCGTCTGGAGCTTCAGAGCCGTTCCGCCTGACTTTTAACGTAGAGTACCGGGCGCAAACCACTAACTCAAGCCCGGCATGGCAGCTCGAAAGGCGGCTAAGCATTCAAGGAAGCACCGTCTGGAGCTTCAGAGCCGTTCCGCCTGACTTTTAACGTAGAGTACCGGGCGCAAACCACTAACTCAAGCCCGGCATGGCAGCTCGAAAGGCGGCTAAGCATTCAAGGAAGCACCGTCTGGAGCTTCAGAGCCGTTCCGCCTGACTTTTAACGTAGAGTACCGGGCGCAAACCACTAACTCAAGCCCGGCATGGCAGCTCGAAAGGCGGCTAAGCATTCAAGGAAGCACCGTCTGGAGCTTCAGAGCCGTTCCGCCTGACTTTTAACGTAGAGTACCGGGCGCAAACCACTAACTCAAGCCCGGCATGGCAGCTCGAAAGGCGGCTAAGCATTCAAGGAAGCACCGTCTGGAGCTTCAGAGCCGTTCCGCCTGACTTTTAACGTAGAGTACCGGGCGCAAACCACTAACTCAAGCCCGGCATGGCAGCTCGAAAGGCGGCTAAGCATTCAAGGAAGCACCGTCTGGAGCTTCAGAGCCGTTCCGCCTGACTTTTAACGTAGAGTACCGGGCGCAAACCACTAACTCAAGCCCGGCATGGCAGCTCGAAAGGCGGCTAAGCATTCAAGGAAGCACCGTCTGGAGCTTCAGAGCCGTTCCGCCTGACTTTTAACGTAGAGTACCGGGCGCAAACCACTAACTCAAGCCCGGCATGGCAGCTCGAAAGGCGGCTAAGCATTCAAGGAAGCACCGTCTGGAGCTTCAGAGCCGTTCCGCCTGACTTTTAACGTAGAGTACCGGGCGCAAACCACTAACTCAAGCCCGGCATGGCAGCTCGAAAGGCGGCTAAGCATTCAAGGAAGCACCGTCTGGAGCTTCAGAGCCGTTCCGCCTGACTTTTAACGTAGAGTACCGGGCGCAAACCACTAACTCAAGCCCGGCATGGCAGCTCGAAAGGCGGCTAAGCATTCAAGGAAGCACCGTCTGGAGCTTCAGAGCCGTTCCGCCTGACTTTTAACGTAGAGTACCGGGCGCAAACCACTAACTCAAGCCCGGCATGGCAGCTCGAAAGGCGGCTAAGCATTCAAGGAAGCACCGTCTGGAGCTTCAGAGCCGTTCCGCCTGACTTTTAACGTAGAGTACCGGGCGCAAACCACTAACTCAAGCCCGGCATGGCAGCTCGAAAGGCGGCTAAGCATTCAAGGAAGCACCGTCTGGAGCTTCAGAGCCGTTCCGCCTGACTTTTAACGTAGAGTACCGGGCGCAAACCACTAACTCAAGCCCGGCATGGCAGCTCGAAAGGCGGCTAAGCATTCAAGGAAGCGACGCCGGCCGGTCCGCGGGCCAAATAGGGTCCAGTAAAGTACCGGGCGCGGCCACTAACGCCTTGTGGCGGTCGCCTTGTGGCGGTCGGGGGGTGGCGGTCGGGGCTGGCGCTTGGGGCCGGTGGCGGTCGCCTTGTGGCGGTCGCCTTGTGGCGGTCGGGGGGTGGCGGTCGGGGCTGGCGCTTGGGGCCAGTGGCGGTCGCCTTGTGGCGGTCGCCTTGTGGCGGTCGCCTTGTGGCGGTCGCCTTGTGGCGGTCGCCTTGTGGCGGTCGCCTTGTGGCGGTCGGGGGGTGGCGGTCGGGGCTGGCGCTTGGGGCCAGTGGCGGTCGCCTTGTGGCGGTCGCCTTGTGGCGGTCGCCTTGTGGCGGTCGCCTTGTGGCGGTCGCCTTGTGGCGGTCGGGGGGTGGCGGTCGGGGCTGGCGCTTGGGGCCGGTGGCGGTCGCCTTGTGGCGGTCGCCTTGTGGCGGTCGCCTTGTGGCGGTCGCCTTGTGGCGGTCGCCTTGTGGCGGTCGGGGGGTGGCGGTCGGGGCTGGCGCTTGGGGCCGGTGGCGGTCGCCTTGTGGCGGTCGCCTTGTGGCGGTCGGGGGGTGGCGGTCGGGGCTGGCGCTTGGGGCCAGTGGCGGTCGCCTTGTGGCGGTCGCCTTGTGGCGGTCGCCTTGTGGCGGTCGCCTTGTGGCGGTCGCCTTGTGGCGGTCGCCTTGTGGCGGTCGGGGGGTGGCGGTCGGGGCTGGCGCTTGGGGCCAGTGGCGGTCGCCTTGTGGCGGTCGCCTTGTGGCGGTCGCCTTGTGGCGGTCGCCTTGTGGCGGTCGCCTTGTGGCGGTCGGGGGGTGGCGGTCGGGGCTGGCGCTTGGGGCTGGCGTCCGCCAATAGTGGTTTAATTTCGGGAGGAAGATTGATTTTCGTCCCAAGCCCGCCGCTGGAGAAAATTTTAGGTACCAGGAGTGGATTTTTTTTGTCCACTCAGGAGGGGGACGTTGGCTGGTTTGGTGTCCGGGGGAAAGTGCTCTTTTCTCGGCCAGGAGAAAGATTAGACTCCCAGCCCGCCGCTGGAGAAAATTCTAGGTACCAGGAGTGGATTTTTTTTGTCCACTCAGGAGGGGGACGTGCTTTGTTGTCCGGGGGAAAGTGCTCTTTTCTCGGCCAGGAGAAAGATTAGACTCCCAGCCCGCCGCTGGAGAAAATCTTAGGTACCAGGAGTGGATTTTTTTTGTCCACTCAGGAGGGGGACGTGCTTTGTTGTCCGGGGAGAGTGCCTGGTCCCCGGACCAGCCTCTTAGGCGCGCCCGCTGTCATTCTCCGGAGATTAAGTTATACTAAGGGGAGGCTGCCTCCTCCCGCCTGCTGCCCGAGGATGCTGCCTCATCCCCGGACTGGCCTCTTGCGCGCGCCCGCTGTCATTCTCCGGAGACTAAGTTATACTAAGGGGAGGCTGCCTCCTCCCGCCTGCTGCCCGAGGATGCTGCCTCATCCCCGGACTGGCCTCTTGCGCGCGCCCGCTGTCATTCTCCGGAGACTAAGTTATACTAAGGGGAGGCTGCCTCCTCCCGCCTGCTGCCCGAGGATGCTGCCTCATCCCCGGACTGGCCTCTTGCGCGCGCCCGCTGTCATTCTCCGGAGACTAAGTTATACTAAGGGGAGGCTGCCTCCTCCCGCCTGCTGCCCGAGGATGCTGCCTCATCCCCGGACTGGCCTCTTGCGCGCGCCCGCTGTCATTCTCCGGAGACTAAGTTATACTAAGGGGAGGCTGCCTCCTCCCGCCTGCTGCCCGAGGATGCTGCCTCATCCCCGGACTGGCCTCTTGCGCGCGCCCGCTGTCATTCTCCGGAGACTAAGTTATACTAAGGGGAGGCTGCCTCCTCCCGCCTGCTGCCCGAGGATGCTGCCTCATCCCCGGACTGGCCTCTTGCGCGCGCCCGCTGTCATTCTCCGGAGACTAAGTTATACTAAGGGGAGGCTGCCTCCTCCCGCCTGCTGCCCGAGGATGCTGCCTCATCCCCGGACTGGCCTCTTGCGCGCGCCCGCTGTCATTCTCCGGAGACTAAGTTATACTAAGGGGAGGCTGCCTCCTCCCGCCTGCTGCCCGAGGATGCTGCCTCATCCCCGGACTGGCCTCTTGCGCGCGCCCGCTGTCATTCTCCGGAGACTAAGTTATACTAAGGGGAGGCTGCCTCCTCCCGCCTGCTGCCCGAGGATGCT
>NW_026872189.1:47500-51842 GCF_033458585.1 Syngnathus typhle
CGCGCGCTCGGCCTCCGTTGATTTCCTCTAGGTGGGTGATTCGGGGCGTCTCGGTCTCGCTGCCGTTCGGTCGCGCCAAGGCCTGCGGGGGCGGCGCGTAGCGCACGCTCTCGCGGCGGCCGAGGCGCTAGAGTGCGACCCGCAAGTGGGGAGGAACCGTCCACCCAACGCCGGCGCGAGCCGGGGCCGGTGGGGGCCCTACCAAGGCGGGTCATGAGTGCCAGTCGGTCAGTTCGGGAGAAGGGGAGGGTACTCGGAGGCCCGCCGGGAGCAGACGGGGGTCCGGAAGCTGAGGGGGGTGAAGGACGGCGGCCGGGAGCAGACGGCCGTCCCCGGGAGGGGGTGTTCGTTCACGTGCGGACGCCGGGAGCAGGCGGCCGTCACGCGATTCTGCCAACCGTTCCTACCGGCCTGTGTTTAAGGAGGCGGCCGGTCCTCCGTCCTTGGATGGATAAGATTCGCAGATTTTCGCCCGGCCTGTGTTTAAGGAGGCGGCCGGTTCCCTCCTTCCTTCCTTTCTTGGATGTATAACATTCGCAGATTTTCGCCCGGCCGGTGGTTTAAGGAGGCGGCCGGTCCTCCCTCCTTGGATGTATAACATTCGCAGATTTTCGCCCGGCCTATGTTTAGTGAGGCGACCGGTCCTCCCTCCTTGGATGTATAACATTCGCATATTTTCGCCCGGCCGGTGGTTTAAGGAGGCGGCCGGTCCTCCCTCCTTGGATGTATAACATTCGCAGATTTTCGCCCGGCCGGTGGTTTAAGGAGGCGGCCGGTCCTCCCTCCTTGGATGTATAACATTCGCAGATTTTCGCCCGGCCTATGTTTAGTGAGGCGACCGGTCCTCCGTGGAGAGCGACCCGCAAGTGGGGAGGAACCGTCCACCCAACGCCGGCGCGAGCCGGGGCCGGTGGGGGCCCTACCAAGGCGGGTCTCATTGCCTGTCGGTCAGTTCGGGAGAAGGTGGGGGTACTCGGAGGCCCGCCGGGAGCAGACGGGGGTCCGGAAGGTGAGGGGGTGAAGGACGGCGGTCGGGAGCAGACGGCCGTCCCCGGGAGGGGGTGTTCGTTCACGTGCGGACGCCGGGAGCAGGCGGCCGTCACGCAATTCTGCCAACCGTTCCCACCGGCCTGTGTTTAAGGAGGCGGCCGGTCCTCCACGAGAAGAATTCTGCCAAACGTTCCACCGGCCTGTGTTTAAGGAGGCGGCCGGTCCTCCCCGTCGTTCCGCCGGCTTGTGTTTAAGGAGGCGGCCGGTCCTCCACGAGAAGAATTCTGCCAAACGTTCCACCGGCCTGTGTTTAAGGAGGCGGCCGGTCCTCCCCGTCGTTCCGCCGGCTTGTGTTTAAGGAGGCGGCCGGTCCTCCACTATTCCTTCCTTGGATGGAAAGCATGTAGCACTTTGAAAATTTTCGAGCACTGTGACACTTTGAAAATTTTCGAGAGTTTTTGTACTTAGAAAATTTTTCGCTCTTGCACTTCCAGAGTGCTTTGCGGTAGCTCCTAGGTTCGCTGTCCGAGCATGTGAACACTTTTTGGGGGGGAACACATCGCTAGAGACACCAGCCGCCTGGTTCTCGGGGCCAAAACTTGTGTTCCCCACACTCGTTCTGACTATATTTTGCGATTTGGGGGTAAAGGTAATGAGTACAGTGACTAGGGGGACCAACTCATCGTACTCTGGCGCACCAACAGACCAAAGCTGGTACTGCACTTACCCCTGGTACCCCAACGCCTGGTACCTGACGGGCGAGAGGCTGATTTTTCGCTATTTGCGGCCGACCGAGGGAACCAGACAAAGCGGACACTTTACGGCGCAAGAGCCGTTGGCACTTAGAAATTTTTCGACAAAGTTGGCGCGAGCTCCAGAAGGAGAGGCTGATTTTTCGCTATTTGTGGCCGACCGAGGGAACCAGGCAAAGCGGACACTTTACGGCGCAAGAGCCGTTGGCACTTAGAAATTTTTTGACAAAGTTGGCGCGAGCTCCAGAAGGAGAGGCTGATTTTTCGCTATTTGTGGCCGACCGAGGGAACCAGGCAAAGCGGACACTTTACGGCGCAAGAGCCGTTGGCACTTAGAAATTTTTTGACAAAGTTGGCGCGAGCTCCAGAAGGAGAGGCTGATTTTTCGCTATTTGTGGCCGACCGAGGGAACCAGGCAAAGCGGACACTTTACGGCGCAAGAGCCGTTGGCACTTAGAAAATATTCGCCAAAGTTGGCACGAGCTCCAGAAGGAGAGGCTGATTTTTCGCTATTTGTGGCCGACCGAGGGAACCAGACAAAGCGGACACATTACGGCGCAAGAGCCGTTGGCACTTAGAAAATATTCGCCAAAGTTGGCACGAGCTCCAGAAGGAGAGGCTGATTTTTCGCTATTTGTGGCCGACCGAGGGAACCAGACAAAGCGGACACTTTACGGCGCAAGAGCCGTTGGCACTTGCGCGAGCTCCAGAAGGAGAGGCTGATTTTTCGCTATTTGTGGCCGACCGAGGGAACCAAGACAAAGCGGACACTTTACGGCGCAAGAGCCGTTGGCACTTAGAAAATATTCGCCAAAGTTGGCACGAGCTCCAGAAGGAGAGGCTGATTTTTCGCCGTTTGTGGCCGACCGAGGGAACCAGACAAAGCGGACACTTTACGGCGCAAGAGCCGTTGGCACTTAGGCGAGCTCCAGAAGGAGAGGCTGATTTTTCGCTATTTGTGGCCGACCGAGGGAACCAGGCAAAGCGGACACATTACGGCGCAAGAGCCGTTGGCACTTAGAAAATATTCGCCAAAGTTGGCACGAGCTCCAGAAGGAGAGGCTGATTTTTCGCTATTTGTGGCCGACCGAGGGAACCAGGCAAAGCGGACACTTTACGGCGCAAGAGCCGTTGGCACTTAGAAATTTTTTGACAAAGTTGGCGCGAGCTCCAGAAGGAGAGGCTGATTTTTCGCCGTTTGTGGCCGACCGAGGGAACCAGGCAAAGCGGACACATTACGGCGCAAGAGCCGTTGGCACTTAGGCGAGCTCCAGAAGGAGAGGCTGGTTTTTCGCTATTTGTGGCCGACCGAGGGAACCAGGCAAAGCGGACACATTACGGCGCAAGAGCCGTTGGCACTTAGGCGAGCTCCAGAAGGAGAGGCTGATTTTTCGCCGTTTGTGGCCGACCGAGGGAACCAGGCAAAGCGGACACATTACGGCGCAAGAGCCGTTGGCACTTAGGCGAGCTCCAGAAGGAGAGGCTGGTTTTTCGCTATTTGTGGCCGACCGAGGGAACCAGGCAAAGCGGACACATTACGGCGCAAGAGCCGTTGGCACTTAGGCGAGCTCCAGAAGGAGAGGCTGATTTTTCGCCGTTTGTGGCCGACCGAGGGAACCAGGCAAAGCGGACACATTACGGCGCAAGAGCCGTTGGCACTTAGGCGAGCTCCAGAAGGAGAGGCTGATTTTTCGCCGTTCGTGGCCGACCGAGGGAACCAGGCAAAGCGGACACATTACGGCGCAAGAGCCGTTGGCACTTAGAAAATATTCGCCAAAGTTGGCACGAGCTCCAGAATGAGAGGCTGATTTTTCGCCGTTTGTGGCCGACCGAGGGAACCAGGCAAAGCGGACACATTACGGCGCAAGAGCCGTTGGCACTTAGGCGAGCTCCAGAAGGAGAGGCTGATTTTTTCGCTATTTGTGGCCGACCGAGGGAACCAGGCAAAGCGGACACATTACGGCGCAAGAGCCGTTGGCACTTAGAAAATATTCGCCAAAGTTGGCACGAGCTCCAGAAGGAGAGGCTGATTTTTCGCTATTTGTGGCCGACCGAGGGAACCAGGCAAAGCGGACACTTTACGGCGCAAGAGCCGTTGGCACTTAGAAAATATTCGCCAAAGTTGGCACGAGCTCCAGAAGGAGAGGCTGATTTTTCGCCGTTTGTGGCCGACCGAGGGAACCAGACAAAGCGGACACATTACGGCGCAAGAGCCGTTGGCACTTAGGCGAGCTCCAGAAGGAGAGGCTGATTTTTCGCTATTTGTGGCCGACCGAGGGAACCAGGCAAAGCGGACACATTACGGCGCAAGAGCCGTTGGCACTTAGAAAATATTCGCCAAAGTTGGCACGAGCTCCAGAAGGAGAGGCTGATTTTTCGCTATTTGTGGCCGACCGAGGGAACCAGGCAAAGCGGACACTTTACGGCGCAAGAGCCGTTGGCACTTAGAAATTTTTTGACAAAGTTGGCGCGAGCTCCAGAAGGAGAGGCTGGTTTTTCGCTATTTGTGGCCGACCGAGGGAACCAGGCAAAGCGGACACATTACGGCGCAAGAGCCGTTGGCACTTAGGCGAGCTCCAGAAGGAGAGGCTGATTTTTCG
>NW_026872190.1:0-7500 GCF_033458585.1 Syngnathus typhle
GTACTGAAATCACCCTCAGTCATGGTACAGTCCATGGTAGTCTGCCAGGTGAGCGCAATTGTAGTAATTAACAAGTCTATTTAAGTTCCGCGTTTTTAAGCGTTCGGCCATTTCGTTCAACCATGGGGAGGAAAAAGGATCTCTCTGCTGTCGAGAAGCGTGAAATCGTTCGATGCCTTGGACAAGGTATGCAGACATTCGATATTGCACGAAAGCTTAAGCGCGACCATCGAACTTTGAAGAAATTCGTCGCTGATTCGGAGCAAACGCGCGTTCGTGCAGACAAAGGCACGACAAGGAAGGTTTCTGCAAGACAAACAAATCGAATCAAGAGGGCGGCTGCAAGCATGCCACTAAAGACGAGCAAACAAATATTCGACGCTGCTGGTGCCAGTGAAGTCCCACGAACGACGAGGTGCAGGATCCTCCAGAGGCTTGCAGTTGTGCGGAAACCCTCCATTCGGCCACCCCTGAACAACGCGAACAAGCAGAAACGGCTGCAGTGGGCCCAGACTTACATGAAGACAAATTTTCAGACAGTCCTGTTCACCGACGAGTGCCGTGCCACCTTGGATGGGCCAGGTAGGGTTTTTTAAGTTTTTCCTTGCACTTTTGAGAGCTCAGGGGATGCTTTGAGAATAATTGTCAATTTCTGTCTATGTGAAGCCCTTTGAGACTGCTTGTGATTTAGGGCTATACAAATAAACTTGATTTGACTTGACTTTACAGATGGATGGAGTCGTGGATGGTTGGTGGACGGCCACGATAGCCCAACAAGGCTGCGGCGTCAGCAGGGAGGTGGCGGAGTGATGTTTTGGGCCGGAATCATGGGGAGAGAGCTGCTTGGCCCCTTTAGGGTCCCTGAAGGCGTCAAAATTACGTCTGTTAACTACGTGGAATTTCTGACTCAACACTTCTGTCCATGGTACAACAGGAAGAACCGTGCTTTCCGTCAAAAGATCATCTTCATGCATGACAATGCACCGTCTCATGCTGCAAGAAATACGTCAACGTCTTTGGCATCTATGGGAATAAAGGGAGAGAAACTGATGGTGTGGCCCCCATGCTCCCCTGACCTCAATCCTATTGAAAACTTGTGGAGCATCGTCAAGCAGAAAATCTACGAAGGTGGGAGGCAGTTCAATTCCAAAGAGCAGCTCTGGCAGGCTATTCTTAGATCCTGCCAAGAAATTCAACCAGAAACTGTACAAAAACTCACAAGTTCAGTGGATGGAAGAATCGTGAAGCTGCTGTTGAACAAAGGGTCCTATGTTAAAATGTAACTTTGTTTTTTATTGAAATAAAGGGTCCTATGTTAAAATGTAACTTGTTTGTCTTTTCTTTGAAATAGCTTTTGATTTCAGTAAATATGACCTCCTAATGCTGTAAATTCTTAAGATGGGCATTTCAGTTCATAAAAACCTATAAAATGTTATAAAACTCTGTTGTGCGTAATAATGTGGAACAGTGCATTTTAAGTTTTTTATTTTTTAAAAATTCTGTGATCATTCGGAGGTTTGTTCAATAAAATTAGAATTCATCAAAATAATGGTTGATGACTTGAAAATTATGCTGACTCATTTTGCATCGACTATTTAGGAAAATCTGAGATAAATGTCACTTGCATAATAATTTGGAACACGGTGTAAGTGCGATTGCTGGTGTATTTACTCGTCGTGTCCACCGGAGGACGGCAAATCCCCGCCGCAGCTGCAGCGGCAGCGCTTAAATGTCTTCCCGGCCGCCTGGAACTCTGCACGGGGCGTGTTTCGTCCCGCGCAGCGGTACCAGATCGCGCTGCGCCGTCAGCCGAGCCGCGCGCGGTCCGCTGGAAGTCTACACTGTGTTCCAAATTATTATGCAAATTGTATTTATGTGTCATAAAGATTACATTTTTTGTTTTTCAATTAAACTCATGGATGGTATTACGTGTCAGGGCTCTTTGGATCACTGAGATCAATCTCAGACACCGGGGATCATTACCGGCCAGTTGAGCCCAAATTAAGGAAAAACTACTTAAGAATGGTGTTCCACATTATTAAGCAGATAATTTGAAGTTCGCTTTGAGCAGTGGCGGACGCCAACCCACGACCGGTGGGAGAGCTCGGAGGGCGGATGGGCTTTCAAGGAAGCCCCCCAGGCCGGTCCCACTCGCACTTAGAATTTTTTTTTTTTTTGGCTTCCATAATGTACCGGGCGCGGACGCGAAACCCACGCCGGGCAGGAGAGCTCGAAAGGCGGCTAAGCATTCAAGGAAGCACCGTCTGGAGCTTCAGAGCCGTTCCGCCTGACTTTTAACGTAGAGTACCGGGCGCAAACCACTAACTCAAGCCCGGCATGGCAGCTCGAAAGGCGGCTAAGCATTCAAGGAAGCACCGTCTGGAGCTTCAGAGCCGTTCCGCCTGACTTTTAACGTAGAGTACCGGGCGCAAACCACTAACTCAAGCCCGGCATGGCAGCTCGAAAGGCGGCTAAGCATTCAAGGAAGCACCGTCTGGAGCTTCAGAGCCGTTCCGCCTGACTTTTAACGTAGAGTACCGGGCGCAAACCACTAACTCAAGCCCGGCATGGCAGCTCGAAAGGCGGCTAAGCATTCAAGGAAGCACCGTCTGGAGCTTCAGAGCCGTTCCGCCTGACTTTTAACGTAGAGTACCGGGCGCAAACCACTAACTCAAGCCCGGCATGGCAGCTCGAAAGGCGGCTAAGCATTCAAGGAAGCACCGTCTGGAGCTTCAGAGCCGTTCCGCCTGACTTTTAACGTAGAGTACCGGGCGCAAACCACTAACTCAAGCCCGGCATGGCAGCTCGAAAGGCGGCTAAGCATTCAAGGAAGCACCGTCTGGAGCTTCAGAGCCGTTCCGCCTGACTTTTAACGTAGAGTACCGGGCGCAAACCACTAACTCAAGCCCGGCATGGCAGCTCGAAAGGCGGCTAAGCATTCAAGGAAGCACCGTCTGGAGCTTCAGAGCCGTTCCGCCTGACTTTTAACGTAGAGTACCGGGCGCAAACCACTAACTCAAGCCCGGCATGGCAGCTCGAAAGGCGGCTAAGCATTCAAGGAAGCACCGTCTGGAGCTTCAGAGCCGTTCCGCCTGACTTTTAACGTAGAGTACCGGGCGCAAACCACTAACTCAAGCCCGGCATGGCAGCTCGAAAGGCGGCTAAGCATTCAAGGAAGCACCGTCTGGAGCTTCAGAGCCGTTCCGCCTGACTTTTAACGTAGAGTACCGGGCGCAAACCACTAACTCAAGCCCGGCATGGCAGCTCGAAAGGCGGCTAAGCATTCAAGGAAGCACCGTCTGGAGCTTCAGAGCCGTTCCGCCTGACTTTTAACGTAGAGTACCGGGCGCAAACCACTAACTCAAGCCCGGCATGGCAGCTCGAAAGGCGGCTAAGCATTCAAGGAAGCACCGTCTGGAGCTTCAGAGCCGTTCCGCCTGACTTTTAACGTAGAGTACCGGGCGCAAACCACTAACTCAAGCCCGGCATGGCAGCTCGAAAGGCGGCTAAGCATTCAAGGAAGCACCGTCTGGAGCTTCAGAGCCGTTCCGCCTGACTTTTAACGTAGAGTACCGGGCGCAAACCACTAACTCAAGCCCGGCATGGCAGCTCGAAAGGCGGCTAAGCATTCAAGGAAGCACCGTCTGGAGCTTCAGAGCCGTTCCGCCTGACTTTTAACGTAGAGTACCGGGCGCAAACCACTAACTCAAGCCCGGCATGGCAGCTCGAAAGGCGGCTAAGCATTCAAGGAAGCACCGTCTGGAGCTTCAGAGCCGTTCCGCCTGACTTTTAACGTAGAGTACCGGGCGCAAACCACTAACTCAAGCCCGGCATGGCAGCTCGAAAGGCGGCTAAGCATTCAAGGAAGCACCGTCTGGAGCTTCAGAGCCGTTCCGCCTGACTTTTAACGTAGAGTACCGGGCGCAAACCACTAACTCAAGCCCGGCATGGCAGCTCGAAAGGCGGCTAAGCATTCAAGGAAGCACCGTCTGGAGCTTCAGAGCCGTTCCGCCTGACTTTTAACGTAGAGTACCGGGCGCAAACCACTAACTCAAGCCCGGCATGGCAGCTCGAAAGGCGGCTAAGCATTCAAGGAAGCACCGTCTGGAGCTTCAGAGCCGTTCCGCCTGACTTTTAACGTAGAGTACCGGGCGCAAACCACTAACTCAAGCCCGGCATGGCAGCTCGAAAGGCGGCTAAGCATTCAAGGAAGCACCGTCTGGAGCTTCAGAGCCGTTCCGCCTGACTTTTAACGTAGAGTACCGGGCGCAAACCACTAACTCAAGCCCGGCATGGCAGCTCGAAAGGCGGCTAAGCATTCAAGGAAGCACCGTCTGGAGCTTCAGAGCCGTTCCGCCTGACTTTTAACGTAGAGTACCGGGCGCAAACCACTAACTCAAGCCCGGCATGGCAGCTCGAAAGGCGGCTAAGCATTCAAGGAAGCACCGTCTGGAGCTTCAGAGCCGTTCCGCCTGACTTTTAACGTAGAGTACCGGGCGCAAACCACTAACTCAAGCCCGGCATGGCAGCTCGAAAGGCGGCTAAGCATTCAAGGAAGCACCGTCTGGAGCTTCAGAGCCGTTCCGCCTGACTTTTAACGTAGAGTACCGGGCGCAAACCACTAACTCAAGCCCGGCATGGCAGCTCGAAAGGCGGCTAAGCATTCAAGGAAGCACCGTCTGGAGCTTCAGAGCCGTTCCGCCTGACTTTTAACGTAGAGTACCGGGCGCAAACCACTAACTCAAGCCCGGCATGGCAGCTCGAAAGGCGGCTAAGCATTCAAGGAAGCACCGTCTGGAGCTTCAGAGCCGTTCCGCCTGACTTTTAACGTAGAGTACCGGGCGCAAACCACTAACTCAAGCCCGGCATGGCAGCTCGAAAGGCGGCTAAGCATTCAAGGAAGCACCGTCTGGAGCTTCAGAGCCGTTCCGCCTGACTTTTAACGTAGAGTACCGGGCGCAAACCACTAACTCAAGCCCGGCATGGCAGCTCGAAAGGCGGCTAAGCATTCAAGGAAGCACCGTCTGGAGCTTCAGAGCCGTTCCGCCTGACTTTTAACGTAGAGTACCGGGCGCAAACCACTAACTCAAGCCCGGCATGGCAGCTCGAAAGGCGGCTAAGCATTCAAGGAAGCACCGTCTGGAGCTTCAGAGCCGTTCCGCCTGACTTTTAACGTAGAGTACCGGGCGCAAACCACTAACTCAAGCCCGGCATGGCAGCTCGAAAGGCGGCTAAGCATTCAAGGAAGCACCGTCTGGAGCTTCAGAGCCGTTCCGCCTGACTTTTAACGTAGAGTACCGGGCGCAAACCACTAACTCAAGCCCGGCATGGCAGCTCGAAAGGCGGCTAAGCATTCAAGGAAGCGACGCCGGCCGGTCCGCGGGCCAAATAGGGTCCAGTAAAGTACCGGGCGCAAACCACTAACTCAAGCCCGGCATGGCAGCTCGAAAGGCGGCTAAGCATTCAAGGAAGCGACGCCGGCCGGTCCGCGGGCCAAATAGGGTCCAGTAAAGTACCGGGCGCGGCCACTAACGCCTTGTGGCGGTCGCCTTGTGGCGGTCGGGGGGTGGCGGTCGGGGCTGGCGCTTGGGGCCGGTGGCGGTCGCCTTGTGGCGGTCGCCTTGTGGCGGTCGGGGGGTGGCGGTCGGGGCTGGCGCTTGGGGCCAGTGGCGGTCGCCTTGTGGCGGTCGCCTTGTGGCGGTCGCCTTGTGGCGGTCGCCTTGTGGCGGTCGCCTTGTGGCGGTCGGGGGGTGGCGGTCGGGGCTGGCGCTTGGGGCCAGTGGCGGTCGCCTTGTGGCGGTCGCCTTGTGGCGGTCGCCTTGTGGCGGTCGCCTTGTGGCGGTCGCCTTGTGGCGGTCGGGGGGTGGCGGTCGGGGCTGGCGCTTGGGGCCGGTGGCGGTCGCCTTGTGGCGGTCGCCTTGTGGCGGTCGGGGGGTGGCGGTCGGGGCTGGCGCTTGGGGCCGGTGGCGGTCGCCTTGTGGCGGTCGCCTTGTGGCGGTCGCCTTGTGGCGGTCGGGGGGTGGCGGTCGGGGCTGGCGCTTGGGGCCAGTGGCGGTCGCCTTGTGGCGGTCGCCTTGTGGCGGTCGCCTTGTGGCGGTCGCCTTGTGGCGGTCGCCTTGTGGCGGTCGGGGGGTGGCGGTCGGGGCTGGCGCTTGGGGCCAGTGGCGGTCGCCTTGTGGCGGTCGCCTTGTGGCGGTCGCCTTGTGGCGGTCGCCTTGTGGCGGTCGCCTTGTGGCGGTCGGGGGGTGGCGGTCGGGGGGTGGCGGTCGGGGCTGGCGCTTGGGGCCGGTGGCGGTCGCCTTGTGGCGGTCGCCTTGTGGCGGTCGGGGGGTGGCGGTCGGGGCTGGCGCTTGGGGCCGGTGGCGGTCGCCTTGTGGCGGTCGCCTTGTGGCGGTCGCCTTGTGGCGGTCGGGGGGTGGCGGTCGGGGCTGGCGCTTGGGGCCAGTGGCGGTCGCCTTGTGGCGGTCGCCTTGTGGCGGTCGCCTTGTGGCGGTCGCCTTGTGGCGGTCGCCTTGTGGCGGTCGGGGGGTGGCGGTCGGGGCTGGCGCTTGGGGCCAGTGGCGGTCGCCTTGTGGCGGTCGCCTTGTGGCGGTCGCCTTGTGGCGGTCGCCTTGTGGCGGTCGCCTTGTGGCGGTCGGGGGGTGGCGGTCGGGGCTGGCGCTTGGGGCCGGTGGCGGTCGCCTTGTGGCGGTCGCCTTGTGGCGGTCGCCTTGTGGCGGTCGCCTTGTGGCGGTCGGGGGGTGGCGGTCGGGGCTGGCGCTTGGGGCCGGTGGCGGTCGCCTTGTGGCGGTCGCCTTGTGGCGGTCGCCTTGTGGCGGTCGGGGGGTGGCGGTCGGGGCTGGCGCTTGGGGCTGGCGTCCGCCAATAGTGGTTTAATTTCGGGAGGAAGATTGATTTTCGTCCCAAGCCCGCCGCTGGAGAAAATTTTAGGTACCAGGAGTGGATTTTTTTTGTCCACTCAGGAGGGGGACGTTGGCTGGTTTGGTGTCCGGGGGAAAGTGCTCTTTTCTCGGCCAGGAGAAAGATTAGACTCCCAGCCCGCCGCTGGAGAAAATTCTAGGTACCAGGAGTGGATTTTTTTTGTCCACTCAGGAGGGGGACGTGCTTTGTTGTCCGGGGGAAAGTGCTCTTTTCTCGGCCAGGAGAAAGATTAGACTCCCAGCCCGCCGCTGGAGAAAATCTTAGGTACCAGGAGTGGATTTTTTTTGTCCACTCAGGAGGGGGACGTGCTTTGTTGTCCGGGGAGAGTGCTCTTTTCTCGGCCAGGAGAAAGATTAGACTCCCAGCCCGCCGCTGGAGAAAATTCTAGGTACCAGGAGTGGATTTTTTTTGTCCACTCAGGAGGGGGACGTGCTTTGTTGTCCGGGGAGAGTGCTCTTTTCTCGGCCAGGAGAAAGATTAGACTCCCAGCCCGCCGCTGGAGAAAATTCTAGGTACCAGGAGTGGATTTTTTTTGTCCACTCAGGAGGGGGACGTGCTTTGTTGTCCGGGGAGAGTGCC
>NW_026872190.1:17500-42500 GCF_033458585.1 Syngnathus typhle
ATCCGTGTGAGCTGGGCCCGCCCTTTGGCTGCCGCCGCCGCCGCCGCCGCCGCGGTGTCGCTATCTGCCGCGCAAGTACTGTGGCCAGATCAGACCCGTAGGACGCTGACGCTGACGTCGCTTGGCAAGCGGCTCCCGTCGGTCGGTTCGGGGGACGGACGGCTCGCGTGAGGGTTGGGGACGAAGCTCGGGAAGAGCGAACTCGGCAACGGGGGTGGCACGTCGGTCGGGCTTGGCCAGCGGGGGCCGAGGATGAACCGTGCGGGCACGGCGGTGGTCCGGGGGAAAGGCGTCGGCCTCCCAGGCCCGAGCTGGGGGAACGTGCGATGACCCAGGCGGGAAGCTGCGCCCCGTCCGAGTCAGACTCGGTCGTTGCGGCCCGCTGAGGCTCGCTTCGTTTCCGTAAAGCGGGGGTCGGGGGCGCGGCGCTGTGCCGGCGACTTGCCCGCGCGAGGCGCGCGCGCCGAGGCCCAAGCGGGAAGCTGCGCCCCGTCCGAGTCAGACTCGGTCGTTGCGGCCCGCCGGTCTCGCGCTACGGCCAGGATGCGGAGTTTGATCGACACTGGTGGGAGCCGGGGGGTCGAAGGGGTTCCGGCCGCCCCGCCGTCCTCAGCGCCGCTGTCACCCAGACGGGAAGCTGCGCCCCGTCCGAGTCAGACTCGGTCGGTGCGGCCCGCTGTGGCCAGCTGGCAACTAGCTACGGAAGGGTACCGGCGCTCCCGACGAACCCGCCGGGGTGGCTGGTGACCAACGCTGCGTTCGGCGCTTATTGCTGCGACCGGGAGGGAAGCTGCGCCCCGTCCGAGTCAGACTCGGTCGTTGCGGCCCCCCCGAGCCCGCACGCCTCTCGCGGAAGGTCATACGCCACCGGCGGCACGAAAGACGCCTCCCGCAACGCGGTAGTCGGGAAAGGCTATTCCGATAGTCGAGCAGAGTTGCGACAACACATCCCGCGGTGCCGTCTGGTTAGGCAAGGGTTTGAGAAACAGCATTCGCGGTAGACCGGCGCGGCCGGCGGACACCCACGCGGCGTGCCGCAATCGGATCGCTGCGCTCGGCCTCCGTTGATTTCCTCTAGGTGGGGGATTCGGGGCGTCTCGGTCTCGCTGCCGTTCGGTCGCGCCAAGGCCTGCGGGGGCGGCGCGTAGCGCACGCTCTCGCGGCGGCCGAGGCGCTAGAGTGCGACCCGCAAGTGGGGAGGAACCGTCCACCCAACGCCGGCGCGAGCCGGGGCCGGTGGGGGCCCTACCAAGGCGGGTCATGAGTGCCAGTCGGTCAGTTCGGGAGAAGGGGAGGGTACTCGGAGGCCCGCCGGGAGCAGACGGGGGTCCGGAAGCTGAGGGGGGTGAAGGACGGCGGCCGGGAGCAGACGGCCGTCCCCGGGAGGGGGTGTTCGTTCACGTGCGGACGCCGGGAGCAGGCGGCCGTCACGCGATTCTGCCAACCGTTCCTACCGGCCTGTGTTTAAGGAGGCGGCCGGTCCTCCGTCCTTGGATGGATAAGATTCGCAGATTTTCGCCCGGCCTGTGTTTAAGGAGGCGGCCGGTTCCCTCCTTCCTTCCTTTCTTGGATGTATAACATTCGCAGATTTTCGCCCGGCCGGTGGTTTAAGGAGGCGGCCGGTCCTCCCTCCTTGGATGTATAACATTCGCAGATTTTCGCCCGGCCTATGTTTAGTGAGGCGACCGGTCCTCCCTCCTTGGATGTATAACATTCGCATATTTTCGCCCGGCCGGTGGTTTAAGGAGGCGGCCGGTCCTCCCTCCTTGGATGTATAACATTCGCAGATTTTCGCCCGGCCTATGTTTAGTGAGGCGACCGGTCCTCCGTGGAGAGCGACCCGCAAGTGGGGAGGAACCGTCCACCCAACGCCGGCGCGAGCCGGGGCCGGTGGGGGCCCTACCAAGGCGGGTCTCATTGCCTGTCGGTCAGTTCGGGAGAAGGTGGGGGTACTCGGAGGCCCGCCGGGAGCAGACGGGGGTCCGGAAGGTGAGGGGGTGAAGGACGGCGGTCGGGAGCAGACGGCCGTCCCCGGGAGGGGGTGTTCGTTCACGTGCGGACGCCGGGAGCAGGCGGCCGTCACGCAATTCTGCCAACCGTTCCCACCGGCCTGTGTTTAAGGAGGCGGCCGGTCCTCCACGAGAAGAATTCTGCCAAACGTTCCACCGGCCTGTGTTTAAGGAGGCGGCCGGTCCTCCCCGTCGTTCCGCCGGCTTGTGTTTAAGGAGGCGGCCGGTCCTCCACGAGAAGAATTCTGCCAAACGTTCCACCGGCCTGTGTTTAAGGAGGCGGCCGGTCCTCCCCGTCGTTCCGCCGGCTTGTGTTTAAGGAGGCGGCCGGTCCTCCACTATTCCTTCCTTGGATGGAAAGCATGTAGCACTTTGAAAATTTTCGAGCACTGTGACACTTTGAAAATTTTCGAGAGTTTTTGTACTTAGAAAATTTTTCGCTCTTGCACTTCCAGAGTGCTTTGCGGTAGCTCCTAGGTTCGCTGTCCGAGCATGTGAACACTTTTTGGGGGGGAACACATCGCTAGAGACACCAGCCGCCTGGTTCTCGGGGCCAAAACTTGTGTTCCCCACACTCGTTCTGACTATATTTTGCGATTTGGGGGTAAAGGTAATGAGTACAGTGACTAGGGGGACCAACTCATCGTACTCTGGCGCACCAACAGACCAAAGCTGGTACTGCACTTACCCCTGGTACCCCAACGCCTGGTACCTGACGGGCGAGAGGCTGATTTTTCGCTATTTGCGGCCGACCGAGGGAACCAGACAAAGCGGACACTTTACGGCGCAAGAGCCGTTGGCACTTAGAAATTTTTCGACAAAGTTGGCGCGAGCTCCAGAAGGAGAGGCTGATTTTTCGCTATTTGTGGCCGACCGAGGGAACCAGGCAAAGCGGACACTTTACGGCGCAAGAGCCGTTGGCACTTAGAAATTTTTTGACAAAGTTGGCGCGAGCTCCAGAAGGAGAGGCTGATTTTTCGCTATTTGTGGCCGACCGAGGGAACCAGGCAAAGCGGACACTTTACGGCGCAAGAGCCGTTGGCACTTAGAAAATATTCGCCAAAGTTGGCACGAGCTCCAGAAGGAGAGGCTGATTTTTCGCTATTTGTGGCCGACCGAGGGAACCAGACAAAGCGGACACATTACGGCGCAAGAGCCGTTGGCACTTAGAAAATATTCGCCAAAGTTGGCACGAGCTCCAGAAGGAGAGGCTGATTTTTCGCTATTTGTGGCCGACCGAGGGAACCAGACAAAGCGGACACTTTACGGCGCAAGAGCCGTTGGCACTTGCGCGAGCTCCAGAAGGAGAGGCTGATTTTTCGCTATTTGTGGCCGACCGAGGGAACCAGACAAAGCGGACACATTACGGCGCAAGAGCCGTTGGCACTTAGAAAATATTCGCCAAAGTTGGCACGAGCTCCAGAAGGAGAGGCTGATTTTTCGCTATTTGTGGCCGACCGAGGGAACCAGACAAAGCGGACACTTTACGGCGCAAGAGCCGTTGGCACTTGCGCGAGCTCCAGAAGGAGAGGCCGCTCATTTGTGGCCGACCGAAGGGGAACCAGGACAAAGCGGACACTTTACGGCGCAAGAGCGTTGGCACTTAGAAAATATTCGCCAAAGTTGGCACGAGCTCCAGAAGGAGAGGCTGATTTGTCGCTATTTGTGGCCGACCGAGGGAACCAGACAAAGCGGACACTTTACGGCGCAAGAGCCGTTGGCAACTTCATGGCGCAGAGCTCCAGAAGGAGAGGCTGATTTTTCGCTATTTGTGGCCGACCGAGGGAACCAGACAAAGCGGACACTTTACGGCGCAAGAGCCGTTGGCACTTAGAAAATTCGCCAAAGTTGGCACGAGCTCCAGAAGGAGAGGCTGATTTTTCGCTATTTGTGGCTCGACTGAGGGAACCAGGCAAAGCGGACACATTACGGCGCAAGAGCCGTTGGCACTTAGGCGAGCTCCAGAAGGAGAGGCTGATTTTTCGCGTCTTGTGGTCCGACCGAGGGAACCAGGCAAAGCGGACACATTACGGCGCAAGAGCCTGTTGGCACTTAGGCGAGCTCCAGAAGGAGAGGCTGGATTTTTCGCTATTTGTGGCCGACCGAGGGAACCAGGCAAAGCGGACACATTACGGCGCAAGAGCCGTTGGCACTTAGGCGAGCTCCAGAAGGAGAGGCTGGTTTTTCGCTATTTGTGGTCCGACCGAGGGAACCAGGCAAAGCGGACACATTACGGCGCAAGAGCCGTTGGCACTTAGAAAATATCGCCAAAGTTGGCACGAGCTCCAGAAGGAGAGGCTGATTTTTCGCTATTTGTGGGCCGACCGAGGGAACCAGGCAAAAGCGGACACATTACGGCGCAAGAGCCGTTGGCACTTAGGCGAGCTCCAGAAGGAGAGGCTGGTTTTTCGCTATTTGTGGTCCGACCGAGGGAACCAGGCAAAGCGGACACATTACGGCGCAAGAGCCGTTGGCACTTAGGCGAGCTCCAGAAGGAGAGGCTGATTTTTTCGCCGTTTGTGGCCGACCGAAGGGAACCAGGCAAAGCGGACACATTACGGCGCAAGAGCCGTTGGCACTTAGGCGAGCTCCAGAAGGAGAGGCTGGTTTTTCGCTATTTGTAGGTCCGACCGAGGGAACCAGGCAAAGCGGACACATTACGGCGCAAGAAGCCGTTGGCACTTAGGCGAGCTCCAGAAGGAGAGCTGATTTTTTCGCCGTTTTGTGGCCGACCGAGGGAACCAGGCAAAGCGGACACATTACGGCGCAAGAGCCGTTGGCACTTAGGCGAGCTCCAGAAGGAGAGGCTGGTTTTTTCGCTATTTGTGGTCCGACCGAGGGAACCAGGCAAAGCGGACACATTACGGCGCAAGAGCCGTTGGCACTTAGGGCGAGCTCCAGAAGGAGAGGGCTGGATTTTTCGCCTATTTGTGGCCGACCGAGGGAACCAGGCAAAGCGGACACATTACGGCGCAAGAGCCGTTGGCACTTAGGCGAGCTCCAGAAGGAGAGGCTGGTTTTTCGCTATTTGTGGCCGACCGAGGGAACCAGGCAAAGCGGACACATTACGGCGCAAGAGCCGTTGGCACTTAGAAAATATTCGCCAAAGTTGGCACGAGCTCCAGAAGGAGAGGCTGATTTTTCGCCTATTTGTGGCCGACCGAGGGAACCAGGCAAAGCGGACACATTACGGCGCAAGAGCGTTGGCACTTAGGCGAGCTCCAGAAGGAGAGGCTGGTTTTTTCGCTATTTGTGGCCGACCGAGGGAACCAGGCAAAGCGGACACATTACGGCGCAAGAGCGTTGGCACTTAGGCGAGCTCCAGAAGGAGAGGCTGATTTTTCGCCGTTTGTGGTCCGACCGAGGGAACCAGGCAAAGCGGACACATTACGGCGCAAGAGCCGTTGGCACTTAGGCGAGCTCCAGAAGGAGAGGCTGGTTTTTCGCTATTTGTGGCCGACCGAGGGGAACCAGGCAAAGCGGACACATTACGGCGCAAGAGCCGTTGGCACTTAGGCCGAGCTCCAGAAGGAGAGGCTGATTTTTCGCCGTTTGTGGCCGACCGAGGGAACCAGGCAAAGCGGACACATTACGGCGCAAGAGCCGTTGGCACTTAGGCGAGCTCCAGAAGGAGAGGCTGGTTTTTCGCTATTTGTGGTCCGACCGAGGGAACCAGGCAAAGCGGACACATTACGGCGCAAGAGCCGTTGGCACTTAGGCGAGCTCCAGAAGGAGAGGCTGATTTTTCGCCGTTTGTGGCCGACGAGGGAACCAGCCAAAGCGGACACATTACGGCGCAAGAGCCGTTGGCACTTAGGCGAGCTCCAGAAGGAGAGGCTGGTTTTTCGCTATTTGTGGCCGACCGAGGAACCAGGCAAAGCGGACACATTACGGCGCAAGAGCCGTTGGCACTTAGGCGAGCTCCAGAAGGAGAGGCTGGTTTTTCGCTATTCTGTGGCCGACCGAGGGACCAGGCAAAGCGGACACATTACGGCGCAAGAGCCGTTGGCACTTAGAAATATTCGCCAAAGTTGGCACGAGCTCCAGAAGGAGAGGCTGATTTTTCGCTATTTGTGGCCGACCGACGAGGGAACCAGGCAAAGCGGACACATTACGCGCAAGAGCGTTGGCACTTAGGCGAGCTCCAGAAGGAGAGGCTGGTTTTTCGCTATTTGTGGCCGACCGAGGGAACCAGGCAAAGCGGACACATTACGCGCAAGAGCCGTTGGCACTTAGGCGAGCTCCAGAAGGAGAGGCTGATTTTTCGCCGTTTGTGGGCCCGACCGAGGGAACCAGGCAAAGCGGACACATTACGGCGCAAGAGCCGTTGGCACTTAGGCGAGCTCCAGAAGGAGAGGCTGGTTTTTCGCTATTTGTGGCCGATCCGAGAGGAACCAGGCAAAGCGGACACATTACGGCGCAAGAGCCGTTGGCACTTAGGCGAGCTCCAGAAGGAAGAGGCTGATTTTTCGCCGTTTGTGGTCCGACCGAGGGAACCAGGCAAAGCGGACACATTACGGCGCAAGAGCCGTTGGCACTTAGGCGAGCTCCAGAAGGAGAGGCTGGTTTTTTTCGCTATTTGTGGCCGACCGAGGGAACCAGGCAAAGCGGACACATTACGGCGCAAGAGCCGTTGGCACTTAGGCGAGCCTCCAGAAGGAGAGGCTGATTTTTCGCCGTTTGTGGCCGACCGAGGGAACCAGGCAAAGCGGACACATTACGGCGCAAGAGCCGTTGGCACTTAGGCGAGCTCCAGAAGGAGAGGCTGGTTTTTCGCTATTTGTGGCCGACCGAGGGAACCAGGCAAAGCGGACACATTACGGCGCAAGAGCGTTGGCACTTAGGCGAGCTCCAGAAGGAGAGGCTGGTTTTTCGCTATTTGTGGCCGGACCGAGGGAACCAGGCAAAGCGGACACATTACGGCGCAAGAGCCGTTGGCACTTAGAAAATATTCGCCAAAGTTGGCACGAGCTCCAGAAGGAGAGGCTGATTTTTCGCTATTTGTGGCCGACCGAGGGAACCAGGCAAAGCGGGACACATTACGGCGCAAGAGCCGTTGGCACTTAGGCGAGCTCCAGAAGGAGAGGCTGGTTTTTCGCTATTTGTGGCCGACCGAGGGAACCAGGCAAAGCGGACACATTACGGCGCAAGAGCCGTTGGCACTTAGGCGAGCTCCAGAAGGAGAGGCTGATTTTTCGCCGTTTGTGGCCGACCGAGGGAACCAGGCAAAGCGGACACATTACGGCGCAAGAGCCGTTGGCACTTAGGCGAGCTCCAGAAGGAGAGGCTGGTTTTTCGCTATTTGTGGCCGACGCGAGGGAAACCAGGCAAAGCGGACACATTACGGCGCAAGAGCCGTTGGCACTTAGGCGAGCTCCAGAAGGAGAGGCTGATTTTTCGCCGTTTGTGGCCGACCGAGGGAACCAGGCAAAGCGGACACATTACGGCGCAAGAGCCGTTGGCACTTAGGCGAGCTCCAGAAGGAGAGGCTGGTTTTTCGCTATTTGTGGCCGACCGAGGGAACCAGGCAAAGCGGACACATTACGGCGCAAGAGCCGTTGGCACTTAGGCGAGCTCCAGAAGGAGAGGCTGATTTTTTCGCCGTTTGTGGTCCGACCGAGGGAACCAGGCAAAGCGGACACATTACGGCGCAAGAGCCGTTGGCACTTAGGCGAGCTCCAGAAGGAGAGGCTGGTTTTTCGCTATTTGTGGCCGACCGAGGGAACCAGGCAAAGCGGACACATTACGGCGCAAGAGCCGTTGGCACTTAGGCGAGCTCCAGAAGGAGAGGCTGGTTTTTCGCTATTTGTGGCCGACCGAGGGAACAGGCAAAGCGGACACATTACGGCGCAAGAGCCGTTGGCACTTAGAAAATATTCGCCAAAGTTGGCACGAGCTCCAGAAGGAGAGGCTGATTTTTCGCTATTTGTGGCGCCGACCGAGGGAACCAGGCAAAGCGGACACATTACGGCGCAAGAGCCGTTGGCACTTAGGCGAGCTCCAGAAGGAGAGGCTGATTTTTCGCCGTTTGTGGCCGACCGAGGGAACCAGGCAAAGCGGACACATTACGGCGCAAGAGCCGTTGGCACTTAGGCGAGCTCCAGAAGGAGAGGCTGGTTTTTTCGCTATTTGTGGCCGACCGAGGGAACCAGGCAAAGCGGACACATTACGGCGCAAGAGCCGTTGGCACTTAGGCGAGCTCCAGAAGGAGAGGCTGATTTTTCGCCGTTTGTGGCCGACCGAGGGAACCAGGCAAAGCGGACACATTACGGCGCAAGAGCCGTTGGCACTTAGGCGAGCTCCAGAAGGAGAGGCTGGTTTTTCGCTATTTGTGGCCGACCGAGGGAACCAGGCAAAGCGGACACATTACGGCGCAAGAGCCGTTGGCACTTAGGCGAGCTCCAGAAGGAGAGGCTGGTTTTTCGCTATTTGTGGCCGACCGAGGGAACCAGGCAAAGCGGACACATTACGGCGCAAGAGCCGTTGGCACTTAGAAAATATTCGCCAAAGTTGGCACGAGCTCCAGAAGGAGAGGCTGATTTTTCGCTATTTGTGGCCGACCGAGGGAACCAGGCAAAGCGGACACATTACGGCGCAAGAGCCGTTGGCACTTAGGCGAGCTCCAGAAGGAGAGGCTGGTTTTTCGCTATTTGTGGCCGACCGAGGGAACCAGGCAAAGCGGACACATTACGGCGCAAGAGCCGTTGGCACTTAGGCGAGCTCCAGAAGGAGAGGCTGATTTTTCGCCGTTTGTGGCCGACCGAGGGAACCAGGCAAAGCGGACACATTACGGCGCAAGAGCCGTTGGCACTTAGGCGAGCTCCAGAAGGAGAGGCTGGTTTTTCGCTATTTGTGGCCGACCGAGGGAACCAGGCAAAGCGGACACATTACGGCGCAAGAGCCGTTGGCACTTAGGCGAGCTCCAGAAGGAGAGGCTGATTTTTCGCCGTTTGTGGCCGACCGAGGGAACCAGGCAAAGCGGACACATTACGGCGCAAGAGCCGTTGGCACTTAGGCGAGCTCCAGAAGGAGAGGCTGGTTTTTTCGCTATTTGTGGCCGACCGAGGGAACCAGGCAAAGCGGACACATTACGGCGCAAGAGCCGTTGGCACTTAGGCGAGCTCCAGAAGGAGAGGCTGATTTTTCGCCGTTCGTGGCCGACCGAGGGAACCAGGCAAAGCGGACACATTACGGCGCAAGAGCCGTTGGCACTTAGAAAATATTCGCCAAAGTTGGCACGAGCTCCAGAATGAGAGGCTGATTTTTCGCCGTTTGTGGCCGACCGAGGGAACCAGGCAAAGCGGACACATTACGGCGCAAGAGCCGTTGGCACTTAGGCGAGCTCCAGAAGGAGAGGCTGATTTTTTCGCTATTTGTGGCCGACCGAGGGAACCAGGCAAAGCGGACACATTACGGCGCAAGAGCCGTTGGCACTTAGAAAATATTCGCCAAAGTTGGCACGAGCTCCAGAATGAGAGGCTGATTTTTCGCCGTTTGTGGCCGACCGAGGGAACCAGACAAAGCGGACACATTACGGCGCAAGAGCCGTTGGCACTTAGGCGAGCTCCAGAAGGAGAGGCTGATTTTTTCGCTATTTGTGGCCGACCGAGGGAACCAGGCAAAGCGGACACATTACGGCGCAAGAGCCGTTGGCACTTAGAAAATATTCGCCAAAGTTGGCACGAGCTCCAGAATGAGAGGCTGATTTTTCGCCGTTTGTGGCCGACCGAGGGAACCAGGCAAAGCGGACACATTACGGCGCAAGAGCCGTTGCACTTAGGCGAGCTCCAGAAGGAGAGGCTGATTTTTTCGCTATTTGTGGCCGACCGAGGGAACCAGGCAAAGCGGACACATTACGGCGCAAGAGCCGTTGGCACTTAGAAAATATTCGCCAAAGTTGGCACGAGCTCCAGAATGAGAGGCTGATTTTTCGCCGTTTGTGGCCGACCGAGGGAACCAGACAAAGCGGACACATTACGGCGCAAGAGCCGTTGGCACTTAGGCGAGCTCCAGAAGGAGAGGCTGATTTTTCGCTATTTGTGGCCGACCGAGGGAACCAGGCAAAGCGGACACTTTACGGCGCAAGAGCCGTTGGCACTTAGAAAATATTCGCCAAAGTTGGCACGAGCTCCAGAAGGAGAGGCTGATTTTTCGCCGTTTGTGGCCGACCGAGGGAACCAGACAAAGCGGACACATTACGGCGCAAGAGCCGTTGGCACTTAGGCGAGCTCCAGAAGGAGAGGCTGATTTTTCGCTATTTGTGGGACCGAGGGAACCAGGCAAAGCGGACACTTTACGGCGCAAGAGCCGTTGGCACTTAGAAAATATTCTGAAATTCTCACCGACCTCCGTGGTGGAGAGGCCGAATTTTCGACATTCGTGGCCGACCGGGGAACCGTCGCCACTCGGACAACTTGTGCGGCAGCCCTCGGTGATTTTAGGACCGCTTTTTCACCCTCGCTGTCCGACCGGAGAACCGTCGTAGCTCGGACAGTTCGTGTGCCAGCATCCGCTGGCACTTAGAAAATTTTAAAAAAGAAAAAAATAGTCTTCTGCATATACGTTCTGACTATATTTTGCGATTAGGGGGTAAAGGTAATGAGTACAGTGACTAGGGGGACCAACTCATCGTACTCTGGCGCACCAACACGCCAAGGTTGGTACTGCACTTAGGCTGATTTTTGCGCTATTCGCGGCCGACCGGGGAACCAGCGCGGAGCGGGACACATTACGGCGAATGAGCCGTTGGCACTTAGAAAATTTTTGAGCTTTTTTCGAACTTCCGTGAGGCTGATTTTGCGCTATTCGCGGCCGACCGGGGAACCAGCGCGGAGCGGACACATTACGGCGAATGAGCCGTTGGCACTTAGAAAATTTTTGAGCTTTTTTCGAACTTCCGTGAGGCTGATTTTGCGCTATTCGCGGCCGACCGGGGAACCAGCGCGGAGCGGACACATTACGGCGAATGAGCCGTTGGCACTTAGAAAATTTTTGAGCTTTTTTCGGACTTCCGTGTGGAGCTTTGGGGCCGTTCCGCCTAACTTTTTATGCCCGATTAGGCTTCCAGGGAGGCGGCTAAGCATTATTGACCAATCATGGAGCTTTTTTGGGACTTCCGTGTGGAGCTTTGGGGCCGTTCCGCCTAACTTTTTATGCCCGATTAGGCTTCCAGGGAGGCGGCTAAGCATTATTGACCAATCATGGAGCTTTTTTGGGACTTCCGTGTGGAGCTTTGGAGCCGTTCCGCCTAACTTTTTATGCCCGATTAGGCTTCCAGGGAGGCGGCTAAGCATTATTGACCAATCATGGAGCTTTTTTGGGACTTCCGTGTGGAGCTTTGGGGCCGTTCCGCCTAGCTTTTTATGCCCGATTAGGCTTCCAGGGAGGCGGCTAAGCATTATTGACCAATCATGGAGCTTTTTTGGGACTTCCGTGTGGAGCTTTGGGGGCCGTTCCGCCTAACTTTTTATGCCCGATTAGGCTTCCAGGGAGGCGGCTAAGCATTATTGACCAATCATGGAGCTTTTTTGGGACTTCCGTGTGGAGCTTTGGGGCCGTTCCGCCTAGCTTTTTATGCCCGATTAGGCTTCCAGGGAGGCGGCTAAGCATTATTGACCAATCATGGAGCTTTTTTGGGACTTCCGTGTGGAGCTTTGGGGCCGTTCCGCCTAGCTTTTTATGCCCGATTAGGCTTCCAGGGAGGCGGCTAAGCATTATTGACCAATCATGGAGCTTTTTTGGGACTTCCGTGTGGAGCTTTGGGGCCGTTCCGCCTAGCTTTTTATGCCCGATTAGGCTTCCAGGGAGGCGGCTAAGCATTATTGACCAATCATGGAGCTTTTTTGGGACTTCCGTGTGGAGCTTTGGGGCCGTTCCGCCTAGCTTTTTATGCCCGATTAGGCTTCCAGGGAGGCGGCTAAGCATTATTGACCAATCATGGAGCTTTTTTGGGACTTCCGTGTGGAGCTTTGGGGCCGTTCCGCCTAGCTTTTTATGCCCGATTAGGCTTCCAGGGAGGCGGCTAAGCATTATTGACCAATCATGGAGCTTTTTTGGGACTTCCAGCCGGTGCTTTGGGGGCCTTCCCCCTCACTTTCTACGCCCGATTGGGCTTCCAGGGACGCGGCTAAGCATTTTTAACAGAAATGGAGCTTTTTGCGGAGCTCCAGCCGGTGCCACCGGCAGGCCGTGCACGCGGACGAGATGACCGAAAGAAGCTCCAGGAGAGCGGATGGACGCTTTTTAAGCACCGAGGCGGAGATCGCGGAGCTTTAATAGACTTCCAGCGGGCCCAAAGCGGCCAGGCAGACGGCGCAGCGCGACCTGGTACCTCGCACGGGACGCATCGCCCCCCCCGCGCACAGTTCCAGGGGGCCGGGATGACGTTTCAAAGCTGCCGCTGCAGCTGCGGCGGGGAGTGGCCTCCCTCCGGTGGACACGACGAGTAAATGACACCGGCCGCTGACGCAAACCCACGCCGGACAGGAGAGCTCAAAAGCCGGGTAACATTTCAAGGAAGACCCCCCCTGCGCAGACCTCCACTAGGCCGGGATGACTGTTCAGCTGTGGCGGGGAGTGGCCTCCCTCCGGTCGGCACGACGAGTAAATGACACCGGCCGCTGACGCAAACCCACGCCGGACAGGAGAGCTCAAAAGCCGGGTAACATTTCAAGGAAGACCCCCCCTGCGCAGACCTCCACTAGGCCGGGATGACTGTTCAGCTGTGGCGGGGAGTGGCCTCCCTCCGGTCGGCACGACGAGTAAATGACACCGGCCGCTGACGCAAACCCACGCCGGACAGGAGAGCTCAAAAGCCGGGTAACATTTCAAGGAAGACCCCCCCTGCGCAGACCTCCACTAGGCCGGGATGACTGTTCAGCTGTGGCGGGGAGTGGCCTCCCTCCGGTCGGCACGACGAGTAAATGACACCGGCCGCTGACGCAAACCCACGCCGGACAGGAGAGCTCAAAAGCCGGGTAACATTTCAAGGAAGACCCCCCCTGCGCAGACCTCCACTAGGCCGGGATGACTGTTCAGCTGTGGCGGGGAGTGGCCTCCCTCCGGTCGGCACGACGAGTAAATGACACCGGCCGCTGACGCAAACCCACGCCGGACAGGAGAGCTCAAAAGCCGGGTAACATTTCAAGGAAGACCCCCCCTGCGCAGACCTCCACTAGGCCGGGATGACTGTTCAGCTGTGGCGGGGAGTGGCCTCCCTCCGGTCGGCACGACGAGTAAATGACACCGGCCGCTGACGCAAACCCACGCCGGACAGGAGAGCTCAAAAGCCGGGTAACATTTCAAGGAAGACCCCCCCTGCGCAGACCTCCACTAGGCCGGGATGACTGTTCAGCTGTGGCGGGGAGTGGCCTCCCTCCGGTCGGCACGACGAGTAAATGACACCGGCCGCTGACGCAAACCCACGCCGGACAGGAGAGCTCAAAAGCCGGGTAACATTTCAAGGAAGACCCCCCCTGCGCAGACCTCCACTAGGCCGGGATGACTTTTCAAAGCTGCCTCTGCAGCTGCGGCGGGGAGTTGCCTCCCTCCGGTGGACACGACGAGTAAATACACCAGCACTTGCTCTTAGATTTGTTTCTTTTTTCTTTCTTTTAGCTTCCATAATGTTACCGGGCGCTGACGCAAACCCACGCCCGGCAGGAGAGCTCAAAAGCCGGGTAACATTTCAAGGAAGACCCCCCCTGCGCAGACCTCCACTAGGCCGGGATGACTGTTCAGCTGCGGCGGGGAGTGGCCTCCCTCCGGTCGGCACGACGAGTAAAGCTATTTAGGAAAATCTGAGATAAATATCACTTGCATAATAATTTGGAACACGGTCCCGTGTTCCAAATTATTATGCAAAATGTATTTAGACACCAGCAATCGCACTTAGATTTGTTTCTTTTTTCTTTCTTTTAGCTTCCATAATGTTACCGGGCGCTGACGCAAACCCACGCCCGGCAGGAGAGCTCAAAAGCCGGGTAACATTTCAAGGAAGACCCCCCCTGCGCAGACCTCCACTAGGCCGGGATGACTGTTCAGCTGCGGCGGGGAGTGGCCTCCCTCCGGTCGGCACGACGAGTAAATGACACCGGCCGCTGACGCAAACCCACGCCGGACAGGAGAGCTCAAAAGCCGGGTAACATTTCAAGGAAGACCCCCCCTGCGCAGACCTCCACTAGGCCGGGATGACTTTTCAAAGCTGCCTCTGCAGCTGCGGCGGGGAGTTGCCTCCCTCCGGTGGACACGACGAGTAAATACACCAGCACTTGCTCTTAGATTTGTTTCTTTTTTCTTTCTTTTAGCTTCCATAATGTTACCGGGCGCTGACGCAAACCCACGCCCGGCAGGAGAGCTCAAAAGCCGGGTAACATTTCAAGGAAGACCCCCCCTGCGCAGACCTCCACTAGGCCGGGATGACTGTTCAGCTGCGGCGGGGAGTGGCCTCCCTCCGGTCGGCACGACGAGTAAAGCTATTTAGGAAAATCTGAGATAAATATCACTTGCATAATAATTTGGAACACGGTCCCGTGTTCCAAATTATTATGCAAAATGTATTTAGACACCAGCAATCGCACTTAGATTTGTTTCTTTTTTCTTTCTTTTAGCTTCCATAATGTTACCGGGCGCTGACGCAAACCCACGCCCGGCAGGAGAGCTCAAAAGCCGGGTAACATTTCAAGGAAGACCCCCCCTGCGCAGACCTCCACTAGGCCGGGATGACTGTTCAGCTGCGGCGGGGAGTGGCCTCCCTCCGGTCGGCACGACGAGTAAATGACACCGGCCGCTGACGCAAACCCACGCCGGACAGGAGAGCTCAAAAGCCGGGTAACATTTCAAGGAAGACCCCCCCTGCGCAGACCTCCACTAGGCCGGGATGACTTTTCAAAGCTGCCTCTGCAGCTGCGGCGGGGAGTTGCCTCCCTCCGGTGGACACGACGAGTAAATACACCAGCACTTGCTCTTAGATTTGTTTCTTTTTTCTTTCTTTTAGCTTCCATAATGTTACCGGGCGCTGACGCAAACCCACGCCCGGCAGGAGAGCTCAAAAGCCGGGTAACATTTCAAGGAAGACCCCCCCTGCGCAGACCTCCACTAGGCCGGGATGACTGTTCAGCTGCGGCGGGGAGTGGCCTCCCTCCGGTCGGCACGACGAGTAAAGCTATTTAGGAAAATCTGAGATAAATATCACTTGCATAATAATTTGGAACACGGTCCCGTGTTCCAAATTATTATGCAAAATGTATTTAGACACCAGCAATCGCACTTAGATTTGTTTCTTTTTTCTTTCTTTTAGCTTCCATAATGTTACCGGGCGCTGACGCAAACCCACGCCCGGCAGGAGAGCTCAAAAGCCGGGTAACATTTCAAGGAAGCTATTTAGGAAAATCTGAGATAAATATCCTTTGCATAATAATTTGGAACACGGTCCCGTGTTCCAAATTATTATGCAAAATGTATTTAAGTGTCATAAAGATTACATTTTTTGTTTTTCAAGTACTGAAATCACCCTCAGTCATGGTACAGTCCATGGTAGTCTGCCAGGTGAGCGCAATTGTAGTAATTAACAAGTCTATTTAAGTTCCGCGTTTTTAAGCGTTCGGCCATTTCGTTCAACCATGGGGAGGAAAAAGGATCTCTCTGCTGTCGAGAAGCGTGAAATCGTTCGATGCCTTGGACAAGGTATGCAGACATTCGATATTGCACGAAAGCTTAAGCGCGACCATCGAACTTTGAAGAAATTCGTCGCTGATTCGGAGCAAACGCGCGTTCGTGCAGACAAAGGCACGACAAGGAAGGTTTCTGCAAGACAAACAAATCGAATCAAGAGGGCGGCTGCAAGCATGCCACTAAAGACGAGCAAACAAATATTCGACGCTGCTGGTGCCAGTGAAGTCCCACGAACGACGAGGTGCAGGATCCTCCAGAGGCTTGCAGTTGTGCGGAAACCCTCCATTCGGCCACCCCTGAACAACGCGAACAAGCAGAAACGGCTGCAGTGGGCCCAGACTTACATGAAGACAAATTTTCAGACAGTCCTGTTCACCGACGAGTGCCGTGCCACCTTGGATGGGCCAGGTAGGGTTTTTTAAGTTTTTCCTTGCACTTTTGAGAGCTCAGGGGATGCTTTGAGAATAATTGTCAATTTCTGTCTATGTGAAGCCCTTTGAGACTGCTTGTGATTTAGGGCTATACAAATAAACTTGATTTGACTTGACTTTACAGATGGATGGAGTCGTGGATGGTTGGTGGACGGCCACGATAGCCCAACAAGGCTGCGGCGTCAGCAGGGAGGTGGCGGAGTGATGTTTTGGGCCGGAATCATGGGGAGAGAGCTGCTTGGCCCCTTTAGGGTCCCTGAAGGCGTCAAAATTACGTCTGTTAACTACGTGGAATTTCTGACTCAACACTTCTGTCCATGGTACAACAGGAAGAACCGTGCTTTCCGTCAAAAGATCATCTTCATGCATGACAATGCACCGTCTCATGCTGCAAGAAATACGTCAACGTCTTTGGCATCTATGGGAATAAAGGGAGAGAAACTGATGGTGTGGCCCCCATGCTCCCCTGACCTCAATCCTATTGAAAACTTGTGGAGCATCGTCAAGCAGAAAATCTACGAAGGTGGGAGGCAGTTCAATTCCAAAGAGCAGCTCTGGCAGGCTATTCTTAGATCCTGCCAAGAAATTCAACCAGAAACTGTACAAAAACTCACAAGTTCAGTGGATGGAAGAATCGTGAAGCTGCTGTTGAACAAAGGGTCCTATGTTAAAATGTAACTTTGTTTTTTATTGAAATAAAGGGTCCTATGTTAAAATGTAACTTGTTTGTCTTTTCTTTGAAATAGCTTTTGATTTCAGTAAATATGACCTCCTAATGCTGTAAATTCTTAAGATGGGCATTTCAGTTCATAAAAACCTATAAAATGTTATAAAACTCTGTTGTGCGTAATAATGTGGAACAGTGCATTTTAAGTTTTTTATTTTTTAAAAATTCTGTGATCATTCGGAGGTTTGTTCAATAAAATTAGAATTCATCAAAATAATGGTTGATGACTTGAAAATTATGCTGACTCATTTTGCATCGACTATTTAGGAAAATCTGAGATAAATGTCACTTGCATAATAATTTGGAACACGGTGTAAGTGCGATTGCTGGTGTATTTACTCGTCGTGTCCACCGGAGGACGGCAAATCCCCGCCGCAGCTGCAGCGGCAGCGCTTAAATGTCTTCCCGGCCGCCTGGAACTCTGCACGGGGCGTGTTTCGTCCCGCGCAGCGGTACCAGATCGCGCTGCGCCGTCAGCCGAGCCGCGCGCGGTCCGCTGGAAGTCTACACTGTGTTCCAAATTATTATGCAAATTGTATTTATGTGTCATAAAGATTACATTTTTTGTTTTTCAATTAAACTCATGGATGGTATTACGTGTCAGGGCTCTTTGGATCACTGAGATCAATCTCAGACACCGGGGATCATTACCGGCCAGTTGAGCCCAAATTAAGGAAAAACTACTTAAGAATGGTGTTCCACATTATTAAGCAGATAATTTGAAGTTCGCTTTGAGCAGTGGCGGACGCCAACCCACGACCGGTGGGAGAGCTCGGAGGGCGGATGGGCTTTCAAGGAAGCCCCCCAGGCCGGTCCCACTCGCACTTAGAATTTTTTTTTTTTTTGGCTTCCATAATGTACCGGGCGCGGACGCGAAACCCACGCCGGGCAGGAGAGCTCGAAAGGCGGCTAAGCATTCAAGGAAGCACCGTCTGGAGCTTCAGAGCCGTTCCGCCTGACTTTTAACGTAGAGTACCGGGCGCAAACCACTAACTCAAGCCCGGCATGGCAGCTCGAAAGGCGGCTAAGCATTCAAGGAAGCACCGTCTGGAGCTTCAGAGCCGTTCCGCCTGACTTTTAACGTAGAGTACCGGGCGCAAACCACTAACTCAAGCCCGGCATGGCAGCTCGAAAGGCGGCTAAGCATTCAAGGAAGCACCGTCTGGAGCTTCAGAGCCGTTCCGCCTGACTTTTAACGTAGAGTACCGGGCGCAAACCACTAACTCAAGCCCGGCATGGCAGCTCGAAAGGCGGCTAAGCATTCAAGGAAGCACCGTCTGGAGCTTCAGAGCCGTTCCGCCTGACTTTTAACGTAGAGTACCGGGCGCAAACCACTAACTCAAGCCCGGCATGGCAGCTCGAAAGGCGGCTAAGCATTCAAGGAAGCACCGTCTGGAGCTTCAGAGCCGTTCCGCCTGACTTTTAACGTAGAGTACCGGGCGCAAACCACTAACTCAAGCCCGGCATGGCAGCTCGAAAGGCGGCTAAGCATTCAAGGAAGCACCGTCTGGAGCTTCAGAGCCGTTCCGCCTGACTTTTAACGTAGAGTACCGGGCGCAAACCACTAACTCAAGCCCGGCATGGCAGCTCGAAAGGCGGCTAAGCATTCAAGGAAGCACCGTCTGGAGCTTCAGAGCCGTTCCGCCTGACTTTTAACGTAGAGTACCGGGCGCAAACCACTAACTCAAGCCCGGCATGGCAGCTCGAAAGGCGGCTAAGCATTCAAGGAAGCACCGTCTGGAGCTTCAGAGCCGTTCCGCCTGACTTTTAACGTAGAGTACCGGGCGCAAACCACTAACTCAAGCCCGGCATGGCAGCTCGAAAGGCGGCTAAGCATTCAAGGAAGCACCGTCTGGAGCTTCAGAGCCGTTCCGCCTGACTTTTAACGTAGAGTACCGGGCGCAAACCACTAACTCAAGCCCGGCATGGCAGCTCGAAAGGCGGCTAAGCATTCAAGGAAGCACCGTCTGGAGCTTCAGAGCCGTTCCGCCTGACTTTTAACGTAGAGTACCGGGCGCAAACCACTAACTCAAGCCCGGCATGGCAGCTCGAAAGGCGGCTAAGCATTCAAGGAAGCACCGTCTGGAGCTTCAGAGCCGTTCCGCCTGACTTTTAACGTAGAGTACCGGGCGCAAACCACTAACTCAAGCCCGGCATGGCAGCTCGAAAGGCGGCTAAGCATTCAAGGAAGCACCGTCTGGAGCTTCAGAGCCGTTCCGCCTGACTTTTAACGTAGAGTACCGGGCGCAAACCACTAACTCAAGCCCGGCATGGCAGCTCGAAAGGCGGCTAAGCATTCAAGGAAGCACCGTCTGGAGCTTCAGAGCCGTTCCGCCTGACTTTTAACGTAGAGTACCGGGCGCAAACCACTAACTCAAGCCCGGCATGGCAGCTCGAAAGGCGGCTAAGCATTCAAGGAAGCACCGTCTGGAGCTTCAGAGCCGTTCCGCCTGACTTTTAACGTAGAGTACCGGGCGCAAACCACTAACTCAAGCCCGGCATGGCAGCTCGAAAGGCGGCTAAGCATTCAAGGAAGCACCGTCTGGAGCTTCAGAGCCGTTCCGCCTGACTTTTAACGTAGAGTACCGGGCGCAAACCACTAACTCAAGCCCGGCATGGCAGCTCGAAAGGCGGCTAAGCATTCAAGGAAGCGACGCCGGCCGGTCCGCGGGCCAAATAGGGTCCAGTAAAGTACCGGGCGCGGCCACTAACGCCTTGTGGCGGTCGCCTTGTGGCGGTCGGGGGGTGGCGGTCGGGGCTGGCGCTTGGGGCCGGTGGCGGTCGCCTTGTGGCGGTCGCCTTGTGGCGGTCGGGGGGTGGCGGCCTGACTTTTAACGTAGAGTACCGGGCGCAAACCACTAACTCAAGCCCGGCATGGCAGCTCGAAAGGCGGCTAAGCATTCAAGGAAGCACCGTCTGGAGCTTCAGAGCCGTTCCGCCTGACTTTTAACGTAGAGTACCGGGCGCAAACCACTAACTCAAGCCCGGCATGGCAGCTCGAAAGGCGGCTAAGCATTCAAGGAAGCACCGTCTGGAGCTTCAGAGCCGTTCCGCCTGACTTTTAACGTAGAGTACCGGGCGCAAACCACTAACTCAAGCCCGGCATGGCAGCTCGAAAGGCGGCTAAGCATTCAAGGAAGCACCGTCTGGAGCTTCAGAGCCGTTCCGCCTGACTTTTAACGTAGAGTACCGGGCGCAAACCACTAACTCAAGCCCGGCATGGCAGCTCGAAAGGCGGCTAAGCATTCAAGGAAGCACCGTCTGGAGCTTCAGAGCCGTTCCGCCTGACTTTTAACGTAGAGTACCGGGCGCAAACCACTAACTCAAGCCCGGCATGGCAGCTCGAAAGGCGGCTAAGCATTCAAGGAAGCACCGTCTGGAGCTTCAGAGCCGTTCCGCCTGACTTTTAACGTAGAGTACCGGGCGCAAACCACTAACTCAAGCCCGGCATGGCAGCTCGAAAGGCGGCTAAGCATTCAAGGAAGCACCGTCTGGAGCTTCAGAGCCGTTCCGCCTGACTTTTAACGTAGAGTACCGGGCGCAAACCACTAACTCAAGCCCGGCATGGCAGCTCGAAAGGCGGCTAAGCATTCAAGGAAGCACCGTCTGGAGCTTCAGAGCCGTTCCGCCTGACTTTTAACGTAGAGTACCGGGCGCAAACCACTAACTCAAGCCCGGCATGGCAGCTCGAAAGGCGGCTAAGCATTCAAGGAAGCACCGTCTGGAGCTTCAGAGCCGTTCCGCCTGACTTTTAACGTAGAGTACCGGGCGCAAACCACTAACTCAAGCCCGGCATGGCAGCTCGAAAGGCGGCTAAGCATTCAAGGAAGCACCGTCTGGAGCTTCAGAGCCGTTCCGCCTGACTTTTAACGTAGAGTACCGGGCGCAAACCACTAACTCAAGCCCGGCATGGCAGCTCGAAAGGCGGCTAAGCATTCAAGGAAGCACCGTCTGGAGCTTCAGAGCCGTTCCGCCTGACTTTTAACGTAGAGTACCGGGCGCAAACCACTAACTCAAGCCCGGCATGGCAGCTCGAAAGGCGGCTAAGCATTCAAGGAAGCACCGTCTGGAGCTTCAGAGCCGTTCCGCCTGACTTTTAACGTAGAGTACCGGGCGCAAACCACTAACTCAAGCCCGGCATGGCAGCTCGAAAGGCGGCTAAGCATTCAAGGAAGCACCGTCTGGAGCTTCAGAGCCGTTCCGCCTGACTTTTAACGTAGAGTACCGGGCGCAAACCACTAACTCAAGCCCGGCATGGCAGCTCGAAAGGCGGCTAAGCATTCAAGGAAGCGACGCCGGCCGGTCCGCGGGCCAAATAGGGTCCAGTAAAGTACCGGGCGCGGCCACTAACGCCTTGTGGCGGTCGCCTTGTGGCGGTCGGGGGGTGGCGGTCGGGGCTGGCGCTTGGGGCCGGTGGCGGTCGCCTTGTGGCGGTCGCCTTGTGGCGGTCGGGGGGTGGCGGCCTGACTTTTAACGTAGAGTACCGGGCGCAAACCACTAACTCAAGCCCGGCATGGCAGCTCGAAAGGCGGCTAAGCATTCAAGGAAGCACCGTCTGGAGCTTCAGAGCCGTTCCGCCTGACTTTTAACGTAGAGTACCGGGCGCAAACCACTAACTCAAGCCCGGCATGGCAGCTCGAAAGGCGGCTAAGCATTCAAGGAAGCACCGTCTGGAGCTTCAGAGCCGTTCCGCCTGACTTTTAACGTAGAGTACCGGGCGCAAACCACTAACTCAAGCCCGGCATGGCAGCTCGAAAGGCGGCTAAGCATTCAAGGAAGCACCGTCTGGAGCTTCAGAGCCGTTCCGCCTGACTTTTAACGTAGAGTACCGGGCGCAAACCACTAACTCAAGCCCGGCATGGCAGCTCGAAAGGCGGCTAAGCATTCAAGGAAGCACCGTCTGGAGCTTCAGAGCCGTTCCGCCTGACTTTTAACGTAGAGTACCGGGCGCAAACCACTAACTCAAGCCCGGCATGGCAGCTCGAAAGGCGGCTAAGCATTCAAGGAAGCACCGTCTGGAGCTTCAGAGCCGTTCCGCCTGACTTTTAACGTAGAGTACCGGGCGCAAACCACTAACTCAAGCCCGGCATGGCAGCTCGAAAGGCGGCTAAGCATTCAAGGAAGCACCGTCTGGAGCTTCAGAGCCGTTCCGCCTGACTTTTAACGTAGAGTACCGGGCGCAAACCACTAACTCAAGCCCGGCATGGCAGCTCGAAAGGCGGCTAAGCATTCAAGGAAGCACCGTCTGGAGCTTCAGAGCCGTTCCGCCTGACTTTTAACGTAGAGTACCGGGCGCAAACCACTAACTCAAGCCCGGCATGGCAGCTCGAAAGGCGGCTAAGCATTCAAGGAAGCACCGTCTGGAGCTTCAGAGCCGTTCCGCCTGACTTTTAACGTAGAGTACCGGGCGCAAACCACTAACTCAAGCCCGGCATGGCAGCTCGAAAGGCGGCTAAGCATTCAAGGAAGCACCGTCTGGAGCTTCAGAGCCGTTCCGCCTGACTTTTAACGTAGAGTACCGGGCGCAAACCACTAACTCAAGCCCGGCATGGCAGCTCGAAAGGCGGCTAAGCATTCAAGGAAGCACCGTCTGGAGCTTCAGAGCCGTTCCGCCTGACTTTTAACGTAGAGTACCGGGCGCAAACCACTAACTCAAGCCCGGCATGGCAGCTCGAAAGGCGGCTAAGCATTCAAGGAAGCACCGTCTGGAGCTTCAGAGCCGTTCCGCCTGACTTTTAACGTAGAGTACCGGGCGCAAACCACTAACTCAAGCCCGGCATGGCAGCTCGAAAGGCGGCTAAGCATTCAAGGAAGCACCGTCTGGAGCTTCAGAGCCGTTCCGCCTGACTTTTAACGTAGAGTACCGGGCGCAAACCACTAACTCAAGCCCGGCATGGCAGCTCGAAAGGCGGCTAAGCATTCAAGGAAGCACCGTCTGGAGCTTCAGAGCCGTTCCGCCTGACTTTTAACGTAGAGTACCGGGCGCAAACCACTAACTCAAGCCCGGCATGGCAGCTCGAAAGGCGGCTAAGCATTCAAGGAAGCACCGTCTGGAGCTTCAGAGCCGTTCCGCCTGACTTTTAACGTAGAGTACCGGGCGCAAACCACTAACTCAAGCCCGGCATGGCAGCTCGAAAGGCGGCTAAGCATTCAAGGAAGCACCGTCTGGAGCTTCAGAGCCGTTCCGCCTGACTTTTAACGTAGAGTACCGGGCGCAAACCACTAACTCAAGCCCGGCATGGCAGCTCGAAAGGCGGCTAAGCATTCAAGGAAGCACCGTCTGGAGCTTCAGAGCCGTTCCGCCTGACTTTTAACGTAGAGTACCGGGCGCAAACCACTAACTCAAGCCCGGCATGGCAGCTCGAAAGGCGGCTAAGCATTCAAGGAAGCACCGTCTGGAGCTTCAGAGCCGTTCCGCCTGACTTTTAACGTAGAGTACCGGGCGCAAACCACTAACTCAAGCCCGGCATGGCAGCTCGAAAGGCGGCTAAGCATTCAAGGAAGCACCGTCTGGAGCTTCAGAGCCGTTCCGCCTGACTTTTAACGTAGAGTACCGGGCGCAAACCACTAACTCAAGCCCGGCATGGCAGCTCGAAAGGCGGCTAAGCATTCAAGGAAGCACCGTCTGGAGCTTCAGAGCCGTTCCGCCTGACTTTTAACGTAGAGTACCGGGCGCAAACCACTAACTCAAGCCCGGCATGGCAGCTCGAAAGGCGGCTAAGCATTCAAGGAAGCACCGTCTGGAGCTTCAGAGCCGTTCCGCCTGACTTTTAACGTAGAGTACCGGGCGCAAACCACTAACTCAAGCCCGGCATGGCAGCTCGAAAGGCGGCTAAGCATTCAAGGAAGCACCGTCTGGAGCTTCAGAGCCGTTCCGCCTGACTTTTAACGTAGAGTACCGGGCGCAAACCACTAACTCAAGCCCGGCATGGCAGCTCGAAAGGCGGCTAAGCATTCAAGGAAGCACCGTCTGGAGCTTCAGAGCCGTTCCGCCTGACTTTTAACGTAGAGTACCGGGCGCAAACCACTAACTCAAGCCCGGCATGGCAGCTCGAAAGGCGGCTAAGCATTCAAGGAAGCACCGTCTGGAGCTTCAGAGCCGTTCCGCCTGACTTTTAACGTAGAGTACCGGGCGCAAACCACTAACTCAAGCCCGGCATGGCAGCTCGAAAGGCGGCTAAGCATTCAAGGAAGCACCGTCTGGAGCTTCAGAGCCGTTCCGCCTGACTTTTAACGTAGAGTACCGGGCGCAAACCACTAACTCAAGCCCGGCATGGCAGCTCGAAAGGCGGCTAAGCATTCAAGGAAGCGACGCCGGCCGGTCCGCGGGCCAAATAGGGTCCAGTAAAGTACCGGGCGCAAACCACTAACTCAAGCCCGGCATGGCAGCTCGAAAGGCGGCTAAGCATTCAAGGAAGCGACGCCGGCCGGTCCGCGGGCCAAATAGGGTCCAGTAAAGTACCGGGCGCGGCCACTAACGCCTTGTGGCGGTCGCCTTGTGGCGGTCGGGGGGTGGCGGTCGGGGCTGGCGCTTGGGGCCGGTGGCGGTCGCCTTGTGGCGGTCGCCTTGTGGCGGTCGGGGGGTGGCGGTCGGGGCTGGCGCTTGGGGCCAGTGGCGGTCGCCTTGTGGCGGTCGCCTTGTGGCGGTCGCCTTGTGGCGGTCGCCTTGTGGCGGTCGCCTTGTGGCGGTCGGGGGGTGGCGGTCGGGGCTGGCGCTTGGGGCCAGTGGCGGTCGCCTTGTGGCGGTCGCCTTGTGGCGGTCGCCTTGTGGCGGTCGCCTTGTGGCGGTCGCCTTGTGGCGGTCGGGGGGTGGCGGTCGGGGCTGGCGCTTGGGGCCGGTGGCGGTCGCCTTGTGGCGGTCGCCTTGTGGCGGTCGGGGGGTGGCGGTCGGGGCTGGCGCTTGGGGCCGGTGGCGGTCGCCTTGTGGCGGTCGCCTTGTGGCGGTCGCCTTGTGGCGGTCGGGGGGTGGCGGTCGGGGCTGGCGCTTGGGGCCAGTGGCGGTCGCCTTGTGGCGGTCGCCTTGTGGCGGTCGCCTTGTGGCGGTCGCCTTGTGGCGGTCGCCTTGTGGCGGTCGGGGGGTGGCGGTCGGGGCTGGCGCTTGGGGCCAGTGGCGGTCGCCTTGTGGCGGTCGCCTTGTGGCGGTCGCCTTGTGGCGGTCGCCT
>NW_026872190.1:50000-51832 GCF_033458585.1 Syngnathus typhle
TCTTTTCCTCCGCTTAGTAATATGCTTAAATTCAGCGGGTCGTCTCGTCTGATCTGAGGTCGGAAATGAGGGGGTAGTAGGCGCGGCCGGCCCCTCCGCCGAGGCGGGTGCGGGGCCGGGCTCGCTGGATCTTTCCGCGGCGCCGCCGCGCCGACCGACCGCGGTGGGAACACGGGACGCGGGCAGCGCGATGGTCGCCAACTCCACCGGCAGCCGCGCCCGGACCCGATGCGGGAGGGTCGACGGGGAAGCGGACGTCGCGGGTCTGCACTTAAGGGGACGAAGGTCACGCCCGAGGGGCGCGTCCTGCGAACCCCCAACCGCGGGAGCTGGTGAAGGGGCCCGGGACGAAGGCGGCAGCCGCGCGAACGTTGCACGGAAGTCGCGCCGACGGAGCCCGGGATTCCCTTCGCTCCCGATTGATATTCGAGCGACGCTCAGACAGGCGTGGCCCCGGGACGGACCCGGGGCCGCAAAGTGCGTTCGAAGTGTCGATGATCAATGTGTCCTGCAATTCACATTAGTTCTCGCAGCTAGCTGCGTCCTTCATCGACGCACGAGCCGAGTGATCCACCGCTAAGAGTTGTACATTGTTTTTCGTTTCCGACGCGAGCTTCGAGGCGGACGGGGAGATGGCGTTACGCCGCGCGCGGACCCTCCGCCGGCGCGCAAAGACGCCGGGGCTTGCTGGCGCGGTCGCCGCCGTCCGAACCGCCGGACGGGGAAGCTGGCGTTACGCCGCGCGCAGACCCTCCGCCGGCGCGCAAAGACGCCGGGGCTTGCTGGCGCGGTCGCCGCCGTCCACCGCCGCGCTCCCCTCAGCAGCGCGCCGTGGTTGCCAAGTTCCAACGATCAAAAATATGTTTTTTCCGACCTTCCGGCAACGGGTGCCACCCACCCGCCTCAGAACGTGCGTGTGGTGTGGACATTAAACCCCCCAGGGTCCGCCGAAGGCGGGCCGCGAGTTGGGTACCCGCCGCAATGGGTTATAGTTCCGAGTGGGAGGCCTCCGATGACACCGGGCCCGACCCCGGCCGTGGCCAACCCGAGACCAATTCAAGACAGCGAGGGAGAGTCCGGCCGGGCGCTAGTCGAGCGGGCGCGCAGGGGCGGGAGGCGGACGGTGACGTCGCGCGACGGTGGGCGGGGGGCCGACGCCGGTGTGACGACCGGGCCTTCCCCACACACGACGCACGCGCGCGGGCCACATACCGACCAACCGCTTACCCGCGCGCCGCCGCCGGCGCCGGGGTCAATCTCTCGCATTGTTTGGGCGCAGCAGGAGAGGAGGCCGGCCCCGCGCGCCGGCGCCGCCCGCCCAGGTGTGGCCCCGGGTCCGTCCCGGGCCGGCCGACCGCACTGGCCGTCCGGTTCCGGAGACGTCCGGGTTACCCTCCTGGGTGGGCCAGGGCGCGTGAGCCGCGGGAGTCCTTCCTCCGTCATCCTCCGCTCATCGCTTCGGTCTAAGGGGCCGGGGCCACCCCGCGCGCCGGCACCGAACGCCCCCCGGCTAAGGCGGGGCGAACGAGTGCGTGAGCCGCGGGAAAAAGTCCCTTCCCCCGTCGTCCTAGGCGGCGCTCCGGGCTAGGGCGGGGAGAGTCGGCGGAAGCCTTCCCCCCCGCACGCCTTTCGCCCTCGGCTGTGCGTTCGACGCGGGCCGCTGCTCCCGCTCCATTCTCCGGTAATGATCCTTCCGCAGGTTCACCTACGGAAACCTTGTTACGACTTTTACTTCCTCTAGATAGTCAAGTTTGATCGTCTTCTCGACGCGGCCGCCGGCTCCGTGACCGGCCCCGGCGGGGCCCATCCGAGGACCTCACTAAGCCATCCAA
>NW_026872191.1:5000-25000 GCF_033458585.1 Syngnathus typhle
GAAAATCAATCTTCCTCCCGAAATTAAACCACTATTGGCGGACGCCAGCCCCAAGCGCCAGCCCCGACCGCCACCCCCCGACCGCCACAAGGCGACCGCCACAAGGCGACCGCCACAAGGCGACCGCCACCGGCCCCAAGCGCCAGCCCCGACCGCCACCCCCCGACCGCCACAAGGCGACCGCCACAAGGCGACCGCCACAAGGCGACCGCCACCGGCCCCAAGCGCCAGCCCCGACCGCCACCCCCCCCGACCGCCACAAGGCGACCGCCACAAGGCGACCGCCACCGGCCCCAAGCGCCAGCCCCGACCGCCACCCCCCCGACCGCCACAAGGCGACCGCCACAAGGCGACCGCCACAAGGCGACCGCCACCGGCCCCAAGCGCCAGCCCCGACCGCCACCCCCCGACCGCCACAAGGCGACCGCCACAAGGCGACCGCCACCGCCCCAAGCGCCAGCCCCGACCGCCACCCCCCGACCGCCACAAGGCGACCGCCACAAGGCGACCGCCACAAGGCGACCGCCACAAGGCGACCGCCACAAGGCGACCGCCACTGGCCCCAAGCGCCAGCCCCGACCGCCACCCCCCGACCGCCACAAGGCGACCGCCACAAGGCGACCGCCACAAGGCGACCGCCACAAGGCGACCGCCACAAGGCGACCGCCACTGGCCCCAAGCGCCAGCCCCGACCGCCACCCCCCCGACCGCCACAAGGCGACCGCCACAAGGCGACCGCCACAAGGCGACCGCCACAAGGCGACCGCCACAAGGCGACCGCCACTGGCCCCAAGCGCCAGCCCCGACCGCCACCCCCCCGACCGCCACAAGGCGACCGCCACAAGGCGACCGCCACCGGCCCCAAGCGCCAGCCCCGACCGCCACCCCCCCGACCGCCACAAGGCGACCGCCACAAGGCGTTAGTGGCCGCGCCCGGTACTTTACTGGACCCTATTTGGCCCGCGGACCGGCCGGCGTCGCTTCCTTGAATGCTTAGCCGCCTTTCGAGCTGCCATGCCGGGCTTGAGTTAGTGGTTTGCGCCCGGTACTTTACTGGACCCTATTTGGCCCGCGGACCCGCGCGGCGTCGCTTCCTTGAATGCTTAGCCGCCTTTCGAGCTGCCATGCCGGGCTTGAGTTAGTGGTTTGCGCCCGGTACTTTACTGGACCCTATTTGGCCCGCGGAACCGGCCGGCGTCGCTTCCTTGAATGCTTAGCCGCCTTTCGAGCTGCCATGCCGGGCTTGAGTTAGTGGTTTGCGCCCGGTACTTTACTGGACCCTATTTGGCCCGCGGACCGGCCGGCGTCGCTTCCTTGAATGCTTAGCCGCCTTTCGAGCTGCCATGCCGGGCTTGAGTTAGTGGTTTGCGCCCGGTACTTTACTGGACCCTATTTGGCCCGCGGACCGGCCGGCGTCGCTTCCTTGAATGCTTAGCCGCCTTTCGAGCTGCCATGCCGGGCTTGAGTTAGTGGTTTGCGCCCGGTACTTTACTGGACCCTATTTGGCCCGCGGACCGGCCGGCGTCGCTTCCTTGAATGCTTAGCCGCCTTTCGAGCTGCCATGCCGGGCTTGAGTTAGTGGTTTGCGCCCGGTACTTTACTGGACCCTATTTGGCCCGCGGACCGGCCGGCGTCGCTTCCTTGAATGCTTAGCCGCCTTTCGAGCTGCCATGCCGGGCTTGAGTTAGTGGTTTGCGCCCGGTACTCTACGTTAAAAGTCAGGCGGAACGGCTCTGAAGCTCCAGACGGTGCTTCCTTGAATGCTTAGCCGCCTTTCGAGCTGCCATGCCGGGCTTGAGTTAGTGGTTTGCGCCCGGTACTCTACGTTAAAAGTCAGGCGGAACGGCTCTGAAGCTCCAGACGGTGCTTCCTTGAATGCTTAGCCGCCTTTCGAGCTGCCATGCCGGGCTTGAGTTAGTGGTTTGCGCCCGGTACTCTACGTTAAAAGTCAGGCGGAACGGCTCTGAAGCTCCAGACGGTGCTTCCTTGAATGCTTAGCCGCCTTTCGAGCTGCCATGCCGGGCTTGAGTTAGTGGTTTGCGCCCGGTACTCTACGTTAAAAGTCAGGCGGAACGGCTCTGAAGCTCCAGACGGTGCTTCCTTGAATGCTTAGCCGCCTTTCGAGCTGCCATGCCGGGCTTGAGTTAGTGGTTTGCGCCCGGTACTCTACGTTAAAAGTCAGGCGGAACGGCTCTGAAGCTCCAGACGGTGCTTCCTTGAATGCTTAGCCGCCTTTCGAGCTGCCATGCCGGGCTTGAGTTAGTGGTTTGCGCCCGGTACTCTACGTTAAAAGTCAGGCGGAACGGCTCTGAAGCTCCAGACGGTGCTTCCTTGAATGCTTAGCCGCCTTTCGAGCTGCCATGCCGGGCTTGAGTTAGTGGTTTGCGCCCGGTACTCTACGTTAAAAGTCAGGCGGAACGGCTCTGAAGCTCCAGACGGTGCTTCCTTGAATGCTTAGCCGCCTTTCGAGCTGCCATGCCGGGCTTGAGTTAGTGGTTTGCGCCCGGTACTCTACGTTAAAAGTCAGGCGGAACGGCTCTGAAGCTCCAGACGGTGCTTCCTTGAATGCTTAGCCGCCTTTCGAGCTGCCATGCCGGGCTTGAGTTAGTGGTTTGCGCCCGGTACTCTACGTTAAAAGTCAGGCGGAACGGCTCTGAAGCTCCAGGACGGTGCTTCCTTGAATGCTTAGCCGCCTTTCGAGCTGCCATGCCGGGCTTGAGTTAGTGGTTTGCGCCCGGTACTCTACGTTAAAAGTCAGGCGGAACGGCTCTGAAGCTCCAGACGGTGCTTCCTTGAATGCTTAGCCGCCTTTCGAGCTGCCATGCCGGGCTTGAGTTAGTGGTTTGCGCCCGGTACTCTACGTTAAAAGTCAGGCGGAACGGCTCTGAAGCTCCAGACGGTGCTTCCTTGAATGCTTAGCCGCCTTTCGAGCTGCCATGCCGGGCTTGAGTTAGTGGTTTGCGCCCGGTACTCTACGTTAAAAGTCAGGCGGAACGGCTCTGAAGCTCCAGACGGTGCTTCCTTGAATGCTTAGCCGCCTTTCGAGCTGCCATGCCGGGCTTGAGTTAGTGGTTTGCGCCCGGTACTCTACGTTAAAAGTCAGGCGGAACGGCTCTGAAGCTCCAGACGGTGCTTCCTTGAATGCTTAGCCGCCTTTCGAGCTGCCATGCCGGGCTTGAGTTAGTGGTTTGCGCCCGGTACTCTACGTTAAAAGTCAGGCGGAACGGCTCTGAAGCTCCAGACGGTGCTTCCTTGAATGCTTAGCCGCCTTTCGAGCTGCCATGCCGGGCTTGAGTTAGTGGTTTGCGCCCGGTACTCTACGTTAAAAGTCAGGCGGAACGGCTCTGAAGCTCCAGACGGTGCTTCCTTGAATGCTTAGCCGCCTTTCGAGCTGCCATGCCGGGCTTGAGTTAGTGGTTTGCGCCCGGTACTCTACGTTAAAAGTCAGGCGGAACGGCTCTGAAGCTCCAGACGGTGCTTCCTTGAATGCTTAGCCGCCTTTCGAGCTGCCATGCCGGGCTTGAGTTAGTGGTTTGCGCCCGGTACGCTACGTTAAAAGTCAGGCGGAACGGCTCTGAAGCTCCAGACGGTGCTTCCTTGAATGCTTAGCCGCCTTTCGAGCTCTCCTGCCCGGCGTGGGTTTCGCGTCCGCGCCCGGTACATTATGGAAGCCAAAAAAAAAAAAATTCTAAGTGCGAGTGGGACCGGCCTGGGGGGCTTCCTTGAAAGCCCATCCGCCCTCCGAGCTCTCCCACCGGTCGTGGGTTGGCGTCCGCCACTGCTCAAAGCGAACTTCAAATTATCTGCTTAATAATGTGGAACACCATTCTTAAGTAGTTTTTCCTTAATTTGGGCTCAACTGGCCGGTAATGATCCCCGGTGTCTGAGATTGATCTCAGTGATCCAAAGAGCCCTGACACGTAATACCATCCATGAGTTTAATTGAAAAACAAAAAATGTAATCTTTATGACACATAAATACAATTTGCATAATAATTTGGAACACAGTGTAGACTTCCAGCGGACCGCGCGCGGCTCGGCTGACGGCGCAGCGCGATCTGGTACCGCTGCGCGGGACGAAACACGCCCCGTGCAGAGTTCCAGGCGGCCGGGAAGACATTTAAGCGCTGCCGCTGCAGCTGCGGCGGGGATTTGCCGTCCTCCGGTGGACACGACGAGTAAATACACCAGCAATCGCACTTACACCGTGTTCCAAATTATTATGCAAGTGACATTTATCTCAGATTTTCCTAAATAGTCGATGCAAAATGAGTCAGCATAATTTTCAAGTCATCAACCATTATTTTGATGAATTCTAATTTTATTGAACAAACCTCCGAATGATCACAGAATTTTTAAAAAATAAAAAACTTAAAATGCACTGTTCCACATTATTACGCACAACAGAGTTTTATAACATTTTATAGGTTTTTATGAACTGAAATGCCCATCTTAAGAATTTACAGCATTAGGAGGTCATATTTACTGAAATCAAAAGCTATTTCAAAGAAAAGACAAACAAGTTACATTTTAACATAGGACCCTTTATTTCAATAAAAAACAAAGTTACATTTTAACATAGGACCCTTTGTTCAACAGCAGCTTCACGATTCTTCCATCCACTGAACTTGTGAGTTTTTGTACAGTTTCTGGTTGAATTTCTTGGCAGGATCTAAGAATAGCCTGCCAGAGCTGCTCTTTGGAATTGAACTGCCTCCCACCTTCGTAGATTTTCTGCTTGACGATGCTCCACAAGTTTTCAATAGGATTGAGGTCAGGGGAGCATGGGGGCCACACCATCAGTTTCTCTCCCTTTATTCCCATAGATGCCAAAGACGTTGACGTATTTCTTGCAGCATGAGACGGTGCATTGTCATGCATGAAGATGATCTTTTGACGGAAAGCACGGTTCTTCCTGTTGTACCATGGACAGAAGTGTTGAGTCAGAAATTCCACGTAGTTAACAGACGTAATTTTGACGCCTTCAGGGACCCTAAAGGGGCCAAGCAGCTCTCTCCCCATGATTCCGGCCCAAAACATCACTCCGCCACCTCCCTGCTGACGCCGCAGCCTTGTTGGGCTATCGTGGCCGTCCACCAACCATCCACGACTCCATCCATCTGTAAAGTCAAGTCAAATCAAGTTTATTTGTATAGCCCTAAATCACAAGCAGTCTCAAAGGGCTTCACATAGACAGAAATTGACAATTATTCTCAAAGCATCCCCTGAGCTCTCAAAAGTGCAAGGAAAAACTTAAAAAACCCTACCTGGCCCATCCAAGGTGGCACGGCACTCGTCGGTGAACAGGACTGTCTGAAAATTTGTCTTCATGTAAGTCTGGGCCCACTGCAGCCGTTTCTGCTTGTTCGCGTTGTTCAGGGGTGGCCGAATGGAGGGTTTCCGCACAACTGCAAGCCTCTGGAGGATCCTGCACCTCGTCGTTCGTGGGACTTCACTGGCACCAGCAGCGTCGAATATTTGTTTGCTCGTCTTTAGTGGCATGCTTGCAGCCGCCCTCTTGATTCGATTTGTTTGTCTTGCAGAAACCTTCCTTGTCGTGCCTTTGTCTGCACGAACGCGCGTTTGCTCCGAATCAGCGACGAATTTCTTCAAAGTTCGATGGTCGCGCTTAAGCTTTCGTGCAATATCGAATGTCTGCATACCTTGTCCAAGGCATCGAACGATTTCACGCTTCTCGACAGCAGAGAGATCCTTTTTCCTCCCCATGGTTGAACGAAATGGCCGAACGCTTAAAAACGCGGAACTTAAATAGACTTGTTAATTACTACAATTGCGCTCACCTGGCAGACTACCATGGACTGTACCATGACTGAGGGTGATTTCAGTACTTGAAAAACAAAAAATGTAATCTTTATGACACTTAAATACATTTTGCATAATAATTTGGAACACGGGACCGTGTTCCAAATTATTATGCAAAGGATATTTATCTCAGATTTTCCTAAATAGCTTCCTTGAAATGTTACCCGGCTTTTGAGCTCTCCTGCCGGGCGTGGGTTTGCGTCAGCGCCCGGTAACATTATGGAAGCTAAAAGAAAGAAAAAAGAAACAAATCTAAGTGCGATTGCTGGTGTCTAAATACATTTTGCATAATAATTTGGAACACGGGACCGTGTTCCAAATTATTATGCAAGTGATATTTATCTCAGATTTTCCTAAATAGCTTTACTCGTCGTGCCGACCGGAGGGAGGCCACTCCCCGCCGCAGCTGAACAGTCATCCCGGCCTAGTGGAGGTCTGCGCAGGGGGGGTCTTCCTTGAAATGTTACCCGGCTTTTGAGCTCTCCTGCCGGGCGTGGGTTTGCGTCAGCGCCCGGTAACATTATGGAAGCTAAAAGAAAGAAAAAAGAAACAAATCTAAGAGCAAGTGCTGGTGTATTTACTCGTCGTGTCCACCGGAGGGAGGCAACTCCCCGCCGCAGCTGCAGAGGCAGCTTTGAAAAGTCATCCCGGCCTAGTGGAGGTCTGCGCAGGGGGGGTCTTCCTTGAAATGTTACCCGGCTTTTGAGCTCTCCTGTCCGGCGTGGGTTTGCGTCAGCGGCCGGTGTCATTTACTCGTCGTGCCGACCGGAGGGAGGCCACTCCCCGCCGCAGCTGAACAGTCATCCCGGCCTAGTGGAGGTCTGCGCAGGGGGGGTCTTCCTTGAAATGTTACCCGGCTTTTGAGCTCTCCTGCCGGGCGTGGGTTTGCGTCAGCGCCCGGTAACATTATGGAAGCTGAAAGAAAAAAGAAACAAATCTAAGTGCGATTGCTGGTGTCTAAATACATTTTGCATAATAATTTGGAACACGGGACCGTGTTCCAAATTATTATGCAAGTGATATTTATCTCAGATTTTCCTAAATAGCTTTACTCGTCGTGCCGACCGGAGGGAGGCCACTCCCCGCCGCAGCTGAACAGTCATCCCGGCCTAGTGGAGGTCTGCGCAGGGGGGGTCTTCCTTGAAATGTTACCCGGCTTTTGAGCTCTCCTGCCGGGCGTGGGTTTGCGTCAGCGCCCGGTAACATTATGGAAGCTAAAAGAAAGAAAAAAGAAACAAATCTAAGAGCAAGTGCTGGTGTATTTACTCGTCGTGTCCACCGGAGGGAGGCAACTCCCCGCCGCAGCTGCAGAGGCAGCTTTGAAAAGTCATCCCGGCCTAGTGGAGGTCTGCGCAGGGGGGGTCTTCCTTGAAATGTTACCCGGCTTTTGAGCTCTCCTGTCCGGCGTGGGTTTGCGTCAGCGGCCGGTGTCATTTACTCGTCGTGCCGACCGGAGGGAGGCCACTCCCCGCCGCAGCTGAACAGTCATCCCGGCCTAGTGGAGGTCTGCGCAGGGGGGGTCTTCCTTGAAATGTTACCCGGCTTTTGAGCTCTCCTGCCGGGCGTGGGTTTGCGTCAGCGCCCGGTAACATTATGGAAGCTAAAAGAAAGAAAAAAGAAACAAATCTAAGTGCGATTGCTGGTGTCTAAATACATTTTGCATAATAATTTGGAACACGGGACCGTGTTCCAAATTATTATGCAAGTGATATTTATCTCAGATTTTCCTAAATAGCTTTACTCGTCGTGCCGACCGGAGGGAGGCCACTCCCCGCCGCAGCTGAACAGTCATCCCGGCCTAGTGGAGGTCTGCGCAGGGGGGGTCTTCCTTGAAATGTTACCCGGCTTTTGAGCTCTCCTGTCCGGCGTGGGTTTGCGTCAGCGGCCGGTGTCATTTACTCGTCGTGCCGACCGGAGGGAGGCCACTCCCCGCCGCAGCTGAACAGTCATCCCGGCCTAGTGGAGGTCTGCGCAGGGGGGGTCTTCCTTGAAATGTTACCCGGCTTTTGAGCTCTCCTGTCCGGCGTGGGTTTGCGTCAGCGGCCGGTGTCATTTACTCGTCGTGCCGACCGGAGGGAGGCCACTCCCCGCCACAGCTGAACAGTCATCCCGGCCTAGTGGAGGTCTGCGCAGGGGGGGTCTTCCTTGAAATGTTACCCGGCTTTTGAGCTCTCCTGTCCGGCGTGGGTTTGCGTCAGCGGCCGGTGTCATTTACTCGTCGTGCCGACCGGAGGGAGGCCACTCCCCGCCGCAGCTGAACAGTCATCCCGGCCTAGTGGAGGTCTGCGCAGGGGGGGTCTTCCTTGAAATGTTACCCGGCTTTTGAGCTCTCCTGTCCGGCGTGGGTTTGCGTCAGCGGCCGGTGTCATTTACTCGTCGTGCCGACCGGAGGGAGGCCACTCCCCGCCACAGCTGAACAGTCATCCCGGCCTAGTGGAGGTCTGCGCAGGGGGGGTCTTCCTTGAAATGTTACCCGGCTTTTGAGCTCTCCTGTCCGGCGTGGGTTTGCGTCAGCGGCCGGTGTCATTTACTCGTCGTGCCGACCGGAGGGAGGCCACTCCCCGCCACAGCTGAACAGTCATCCCGGCCTAGTGGAGGTCTGCGCAGGGGGGGTCTTCCTTGAAATGTTACCCGGCTTTTGAGCTCTCCTGTCCGGCGTGGGTTTGCGTCAGCGGCCGGTGTCATTTACTCGTCGTGCCGACCGGAGGGAGGCCACTCCCCGCCACAGCTGAACAGTCATCCCGGCCTAGTGGAGGTCTGCGCAGGGGGGGTCTTCCTTGAAATGTTACCCGGCTTTTGAGCTCTCCTGTCCGGCGTGGGTTTGCGTCAGCGGCCGGTGTCATTTACTCGTCGTGCCGACCGGAGGGAGGCCACTCCCCGCCGCAGCTGAACAGTCATCCCGGCCTAGTGGAGGTCTGCGCAGGGGGGGTCTTCCTTGAAATGTTACCCGGCTTTTGAGCTCTCCTGTCCGGCGTGGGTTTGCGTCAGCGGCCGGTGTCATTTACTCGTCGTGCCGACCGGAGGGAGGCCACTCCCCGCCACAGCTGAACAGTCATCCCGGCCTAGTGGAGGTCTGCGCAGGGGGGGTCTTCCTTGAAATGTTACCCGGCTTTTGAGCTCTCCTGTCCGGCGTGGGTTTGCGTCAGCGGCCGGTGTCATTTACTCGTCGTGCCGACCGGAGGGAGGCCACTCCCCGCCACAGCTGAACAGTCATCCCGGCCTAGTGGAGGTCTGCGCAGGGGGGGTCTTCCTTGAAATGTTACCCGGCTTTTGAGCTCTCCTGTCCGGCGTGGGTTTGCGTCAGCGGCCGGTGTCATTTACTCGTCGTGCCGACCGGAGGGAGGCCACTCCCCGCCACAGCTGAACAGTCATCCCGGCCTAGTGGAGGTCTGCGCAGGGGGGGTCTTCCTTGAAATGTTACCCGGCTTTTGAGCTCTCCTGTCCGGCGTGGGTTTGCGTCAGCGGCCGGTGTCATTTACTCGTCGTGCCGACCGGAGGGAGGCCACTCCCCGCCGCAGCTGAACAGTCATCCCGGCCTAGTGGAGGTCTGCGCAGGGGGGGTCTTCCTTGAAATGTTACCCGGCTTTTGAGCTCTCCTGTCCGGCGTGGGTTTGCGTCAGCGGCCGGTGTCATTTACTCGTCGTGCCGACCGGAGGGAGGCCACTCCCCGCCACAGCTGAACAGTCATCCCGGCCTAGTGGAGGTCTGCGCAGGGGGGGTCTTCCTTGAAATGTTACCCGGCTTTTGAGCTCTCCTGTCCGGCGTGGGTTTGCGTCAGCGGCCGGTGTCATTTACTCGTCGTGCCGACCGGAGGGAGGCCACTCCCCGCCACAGCTGAACAGTCATCCCGGCCTAGTGGAGGTCTGCGCAGGGGGGGTCTTCCTTGAAATGTTACCCGGCTTTTGAGCTCTCCTGTCCGGCGTGGGTTTGCGTCAGCGGCCGGTGTCATTTACTCGTCGTGCCGACCGGAGGGAGGCCACTCCCCGCCACAGCTGAACAGTCATCCCGGCCTAGTGGAGGTCTGCGCAGGGGGGGTCTTCCTTGAAATGTTACCCGGCTTTTGAGCTCTCCTGTCCGGCGTGGGTTTGCGTCAGCGGCCGGTGTCATTTACTCGTCGTGCCGACCGGAGGGAGGCCACTCCCCGCCACAGCTGAACAGTCATCCCGGCCTAGTGGAGGTCTGCGCAGGGGGGGTCTTCCTTGAAATGTTACCCGGCTTTTGAGCTCTCCTGTCCGGCGTGGGTTTGCGTCAGCGGCCGGTGTCATTTACTCGTCGTGCCGACCGGAGGGAGGCCACTCCCCGCCGCAGCTGAACAGTCATCCCGGCCTAGTGGAGGTCTGCGCAGGGGGGGTCTTCCTTGAAATGTTACCCGGCTTTTGAGCTCTCCTGTCCGGCGTGGGTTTGCGTCAGCGGCCGGTGTCATTTACTCGTCGTGCCGACCGGAGGGAGGCCACTCCCCGCCACAGCTGAACAGTCATCCCGGCCTAGTGGAGGTCTGCGCAGGGGGGGTCTTCCTTGAAATGTTACCCGGCTTTTGAGCTCTCCTGTCCGGCGTGGGTTTGCGTCAGCGGCCGGTGTCATTTACTCGTCGTGCCGACCGGAGGGAGGCCACTCCCCGCCACAGCTGAACAGTCATCCCGGCCTAGTGGAGGTCTGCGCAGGGGGGGTCTTCCTTGAAATGTTACCCGGCTTTTGAGCTCTCCTGTCCGGCGTGGGTTTGCGTCAGCGGCCGGTGTCATTTACTCGTCGTGCCGACCGGAGGGAGGCCACTCCCCGCCACAGCTGAACAGTCATCCCGGCCTAGTGGAGGTCTGCGCAGGGGGGGTCTTCCTTGAAATGTTACCCGGCTTTTGAGCTCTCCTGTCCGGCGTGGGTTTGCGTCAGCGGCCGGTGTCATTTACTCGTCGTGCCGACCGGAGGGAGGCCACTCCCCGCCACAGCTGAACAGTCATCCCGGCCTAGTGGAGGTCTGCGCAGGGGGGGTCTTCCTTGAAATGTTACCCGGCTTTTGAGCTCTCCTGTCCGGCGTGGGTTTGCGTCAGCGGCCGGTGTCATTTACTCGTCGTGTCCACCGGAGGGAGGCCACTCCCCGCCGCAGCTGCAGCGGCAGCTTTGAAACGTCATCCCGGCCCCCTGGAACTGTGCGCGGGGGGGGGCGATGCGTCCCGTGCGAGGTACCAGGTCGCGCTGCGCCGTCTGCCTGGCCGCTTTGGGCCCGCTGGAAGTCTATTAAAGCTCCGCGATCTCCGCCTCGGTGCTTAAAAAGCGTCCATCCGCTCTCCTGGAGCTTCTTTCGGTCATCTCGTCCGCGTGCACGGTCCTGCCGGTGGCACCGGCTGGAGCTCCGCAAAAAGCTCCATTTCTGTTAAAAATGCTTAGCCGCGTCCCTGGAAGCCCAATCGGGCGTAGAAAGTGAGGGGGAAGGCCCCCAAAGCACCGGCTGGAAGTCCCAAAAAAGCTCCATGATTGGTCAATAATGCTTAGCCGCCTCCCTGGAAGCCTAATCGGGCATAAAAAGCTAGGCGGAACGGCCCCAAAGCTCCACACGGAAGTCCCAAAAAAGCTCCATGATTGGTCAATAATGCTTAGCCGCCTCCCTGGAAGCCTAATCGGGCATAAAAAGCTAGGCGGAACGGCCCCAAAGCTCCACACGGAAGTCCCAAAAAAGCTCCATGATTGGTCAATAATGCTTAGCCGCCTCCCTGGAAGCCTAATCGGGCATAAAAAGCTAGGCGGAACGGCCCCAAAGCTCCACACGGAAGTCCAAAAAAAGCTCCATGATTGGTCAATAATGCTTAGCCGCCTCCCTGGAAGCCTAACCGGGCATAAAAAGCTAGGCGGAACGGCCCCAAAGCTCCACACGGAAGTCCCAAAAAAGCTCCATGATTGGTCAATAATGCTTAGCCGCCTCCCTGGAAGCCTAATCGGGCATAAAAAGCTAGGCGGAACGGCCCCAAAGCTCCACACGGAAGTCCCAAAAAAGCTCCATGATTGGTCAATAATGCTTAGCCGCCTCCCTGGAAGCCTAATCGGGCATAAAAAGTTAGGCGGAACGGCCCCAAAGCTCCACACGGAAGTCCCAAAAAAGCTCCATGATTGGTCAATAATGCTTAGCCGCCTCCCTGGAAGCCTAATCGGGCATAAAAAGTTAGGCGGAACGGCCCCAAAGCTCCACACGGAAGTCCGAAAAAAGCTCAAAAATTTTCTAAGTGCCAACGGCTCATTCGCCGTAATGTGTCCGCTCCGCGCTGGTTCCCCGGTCGGCCGCGAATAGCGCAAAATCAGCCTCACGGAAGTTCGAAAAAAGCTCAAAAATTTTCTAAGTGCCAACGGCTCATTCGCCGTAATGTGTCCGCTCCGCGCTGGTTCCCCGGTCGGCCGCGAATAGCGCAAAATCAGCCTCACGGAAGTTCGAAAAAAGCTCAAAAATTTTCTAAGTGCCAACGGCTCATTCGCCGTAATGTGTCCGCTCCGCGCTGGTTCCCCGGTCGGCCGCGAATAGCGCAAAAATCAGCCTAAGTGCAGTACCAACCTTGGCGTGTTGGTGCGCCAGAGTACGATGAGTTGGTCCCCCTAGTCACTGTACTCATTACCTTTACCCCCTAATCGCAAAATATAGTCAGAACGTATATGCAGAAGACTATTTTTTTCTTTTTTAAAATTTTCTAAGTGCCAGCGGATGCTGGCACACGAACTGTCCGAGCTACGACGGTTCTCCGGTCGGACAGCGAGGGTGAAAAAGCGGTCCTAAAATCACCGAGGGCTGCCGCACAAGTTGTCCGAGTGGCGACGGTTCCCCGGTCGGCCACGAATGTCGAAAATTCGGCCTCTCCACCACGGAGGTCGGTGAGAATTTCAGAATATTTTCTAAGTGCCAACGGCTCTTGCGCCGTAAAGTGTCCGCTTTGCCTGGTTCCCTCGGTCGGCCACAAATAGCGAAAAATCAGCCTCTCCTTCTGGAGCTCGCCTAAGTGCCAACGGCTCTTGCGCCGTAATGTGTCCGCTTTGTCTGGTTCCCTCGGTCGGCCACAAACGGCGAAAAATCAGCCTCTCCTTCTGGAGCTCGTGCCAACTTTGGCGAATATTTTCTAAGTGCCAACGGCTCTTGCGCCGTAAAGTGTCCGCTTTGCCTGGTTCCCTCGGTCGGCCACAAATAGCGAAAAATCAGCCTCTCCTTCTGGAGCTCGCCTAAGTGCCAACGGCTCTTGCGCCGTAATGTGTCCGCTTTGTCTGGTTCCCTCGGTCGGCCACAAACGGCGAAAAATCAGCCTCTCCTTCTGGAGCTCGTGCCAACTTTGGCGAATATTTTCTAAGTGCCAACGGCTCTTGCGCCGTAAAGTGTCCGCTTTGCCTGGTTCCCTCGGTCGGCCACAAATAGCGAAAAATCAGCCTCTCCTTCTGGAGCTCGCCTAAGTGCCAACGGCTCTTGCGCCGTAATGTGTCCGCTTTGTCTGGTTCCCTCGGTCGGCCACAAACGGCGAAAAATCAGCCTCTCCTTCTGGAGCTCGTGCCAACTTTGGCGAATATTTTCTAAGTGCCAACGGCTCTTGCGCCGTAAAGTGTCCGCTTTGCCTGGTTCCCTCGGTCGGCCACAAATAGCGAAAAATCAGCCTCTCCTTCTGGAGCTCGCCTAAGTGCCAACGGCTCTTGCGCCGTAATGTGTCCGCTTTGTCTGGTTCCCTCGGTCGGCCACAAACGGCGAAAAATCAGCCTCTCATTCTGGAGCTCGTGCCAACTTTGGCGAATATTTTCTAAGTGCCAACGGCTCTTGCGCCGTAATGTGTCCGCTTTGCCTGGTTCCCTCGGTCGGCCACAAATAGCGAAAAAATCAGCCTCTCCTTCTGGAGCTCGCCTAAGTGCCGACGGCTCTTGCGCCGTAATGTGTCCGCTTTGCCTGGTTCCCTCGGTCGGCCACAAACGGCGAAAAATCAGCCTCTCATTCTGGAGCTCGTGCCAACTTTGGCGAATATTTTCTAAGTGCCAACGGCTCTTGCGCCGTAAAGTGTCCGCTTTGCCTGGTTCCCTCGGTCGGCCACAAATAGCGAAAAACCAGCCTCTCCTTCTGGAGCTCGCCTAAGTGCCAACGGCTCTTGCGCCGTAATGTGTCCGCTTTGCCTGGTTCCCTCGGTCGGCCACAAACGGCGAAAAACCAGCCTCTCCTTCTGGAGCTCGCCTAAGTGCCAACGGCTCTTGCGCCGTAATGTGTCCGCTTTGCCTGGTTCCCTCGGTCGGCCACAAATAGCGAAAAATCAGCCTCTCCTTCTGGAGCTCGTGCCAACTTTGGCGAATATTTTCTAAGTGCCAACGGCTCTTGCGCCGTAATGTGTCCGCTTTGCCTGGTTCCCTCGGTCGGCCACAAATAGCGAAAAACCAGCCTCTCCTTCTGGAGCTCGCCTAAGTGCCAACGGCTCTTGCGCCGTAATGTGTCCGCTTTGCCTGGTTCCCTCGGTCGGCCACAAATAGCGAAAAACCAGCCTCTCCTTCTGGAGCTCGCCTAAGTGCCAACGGCTCTTGCGCCGTAATGTGTCCGCTTTGCCTGGTTCCCTCGGTCGGCCACAAACGGCGAAAAATCAGCCTCTCCTTCTGGAGCTCGCCTAAGTGCCAACGGCTCTTGCGCCGTAATGTGTCCGCTTTGCCTGGTTCCCTCGGTCGGCCACAAATAGCGAAAAACCAGCCTCTCCTTCTGGAGCTCGCCTAAGTGCCAACGGCTCTTGCGCCGTAATGTGTCCGCTTTGCCTGGTTCCCTCGGTCGGCCACAAACGGCGAAAAACCAGCCTCTCCTTCTGGAGCTCGCCTAAGTGCCAACGGCTCTTGCGCCGTAATGTGTCCGCTTTGCCTGGTTCCCTCGGTCGGCCACAAATAGCGAAAAACCAGCCTCTCCTTCTGGAGCTCGCCTAAGTGCCAACGGCTCTTGCGCCGTAATGTGTCCGCTTTGCCTGGTTCCCTCGGTCGGCCACAAACGGCGAAAAATCAGCCTCTCCTTCTGGAGCTCGCCTAAGTGCCAACGGCTCTTGCGCCGTAATGTGTCCGCTTTGCCTGGTTCCCTCGGTCGGCCACAAATAGCGAAAAACCAGCCTCTCCTTCTGGAGCTCGCCTAAGTGCCAACGGCTCTTGCGCCGTAATGTGTCCGCTTTGCCTGGTTCCCTCGGTCGGCCACAAACGGCGAAAAATCAGCCTCTCCTTCTGGAGCTCGCCTAAGTGCCAACGGCTCTTGCGCCGTAATGTGTCCGCTTTGCCTGGTTCCCTCGGTCGGCCACAAATAGCGAAAAATCAGCCTCTCCTTCTGGAGCTCGTGCCAACTTTGGCGAATATTTTCTAAGTGCCAACGGCTCTTGCGCCGTAATGTGTCCGCTTTGCCTGGTTCCCTCGGTCGGCCACAAATAGCGAAAAACCAGCCTCTCCTTCTGGAGCTCGCCTAAGTGCCAACGGCTCTTGCGCCGTAATGTGTCCGCTTTGCCTGGTTCCCTCGGTCGGCCACAAATAGCGAAAAACCAGCCTCTCCTTCTGGAGCTCGCCTAAGTGCCAACGGCTCTTGCGCCGTAATGTGTCCGCTTTGCCTGGTTCCCTCGGTCGGCCACAAATAGCGAAAAACCAGCCTCTCCTTCTGGAGCTCGCCTAAGTGCCAACGGCTCTTGCGCCGTAATGTGTCCGCTTTGCCTGGTTCCCTCGGTCGGCCACAAATAGCGAAAAACCAGCCTCTCCTTCTGGAGCTCGCCTAAGTGCCAACGGGTCTTGCGCCGTAATGTGTCCGCTTTGCCTGGTTCCCTCGGTCGGCCACGAACGGCGAAAAATCAGCCTCTCCTTCTGGAGCTCGCCTAAGTGCCAACGGCTCTTGCGCCGTAATGTGTCCGCTTTGCCTGGTTCCCTCGGTCGGCCACAAACGGCGAAAAACCAGCCTCTCCTTCTGGAGCTCGCCTAAGTGCCAACGGCTCTTGCGCCGTAATGTGTCCGCTTTGCCTGGTTCCCTCGGTCGGCCACAAACGGCGAAAAACCAGCCTCTCCTTCTGGAGCTCGCCTAAGTGCCAACGGCTCTTGCGCCGTAATGTGTCCGCTTTGCCTGGTTCCCTCGGTCGGCCACAAACGGCGAAAAATCAGCCTCTCCTTCTGGAGCTCGCCTAAGTGCCAACGGCTCTTGCGCCGTAATGTGTCCGCTTTGCCTGGTTCCCTCGGTCGGCCACAAATAGCGAAAAATCAGCCTCTCCTTCTGGAGCTCGTGCCAACTTTGGCGAATATTTTCTAAGTGCCAACGGCTCTTGCGCCGTAATGTGTCCGCTTTGCCTGGTTCCCTCGGTCGGCCACAAACGGCGAAAAATCAGCCTCTCCTTCTGGAGCTCGCCTAAGTGCCAACGGCTCTTGCGCCGTAATGTGTCCGCTTTGCCTGGTTCCCTCGGTCGGCCACAAATAGCGAAAAATCAGCCTCTCCTTCTGGAGCTCGTGCCAACTTTGGCGAATATTTTCTAAGTGCCAACGGCTCTTGCGCCGTAATGTGTCCGCTTTGCCTGGTTCCCTCGGTCGGCCACAATAGCGAAAAACCAGCCTCTCCTTCTGGAGCTCGCCTAAGTGCCAACGGCTCTTGCGCCGTAATGTGTCCGCTTTGCCTGGTTCCCTCGGTCGGCCACAAATAGCGAAAAACCAGCCTCTCCTTCTGGAGCTCGCCTAAGTGCCAACGGCTCTTGCGCCGTAATGTGTCCGCTTTGCCTGGTTCCCTCGGTCGGCCACAAATAGCGAAAAACCAGCCTCTCCTTCTGGAGCTCGCCTAAGTGCCAACGGCTCTTGCGCCGTAATGTGTCCGCTTTGCCTGGTTCCCTCGGTCGGCCACAAATAGCGAAAAACCAGCCTCTCCTTCTGGAGCTCGCCTAAGTGCCAACGGGTCTTGCGCCGTAATGTGTCCGCTTTGCCTGGTTCCCTCGGTCGGCCACGAACGGCGAAAAATCAGCCTCTCCTTCTGGAGCTCGCCTAAGTGCCAACGGCTCTTGCGCCGTAATGTGTCCGCTTTGCCTGGTTCCCTCGGTCGGCCACAAACGGCGAAAAACCAGCCTCTCCTTCTGGAGCTCGCCTAAGTGCCAACGGCTCTTGCGCCGTAATGTGTCCGCTTTGCCTGGTTCCCTCGGTCGGCCACAAACGGCGAAAAACCAGCCTCTCCTTCTGGAGCTCGCCTAAGTGCCAACGGCTCTTGCGCCGTAATGTGTCCGCTTTGCCTGGTTCCCTCGGTCGGCCACAAACGGCGAAAAATCAGCCTCTCCTTCTGGAGCTCGCCTAAGTGCCAACGGCTCTTGCGCCGTAATGTGTCCGCTTTGCCTGGTTCCCTCGGTCGGCCACAAATAGCGAAAAATCAGCCTCTCCTTCTGGAGCTCGTGCCAACTTTGGCGAATATTTTCTAAGTGCCAACGGCTCTTGCGCCGTAATGTGTCCGCTTTGCCTGGTTCCCTCGGTCGGCCACAAATAGCGAAAAATCAGCCTCTCCTTCTGGAGCTCGCCTAAGTGCCAACGGCTCTTGCGCCGTAAAGTGTCCGCTTTGTCTGGTTCCCTCGGTCGGCCACAAACGGCGAAAAATCAGCCTCTCCTTCTGGAGCTCGTGCCAACTTTGGCGAATATTTTCTAAGTGCCAACGGCTCTTGCGCCGTAAAGTGTCCGCTTTGTCTGGTTCCCTCGGTCGGCCACAAATAGCGAAAAATCAGCCTCTCCTTCTGGAGCTCGCGCAAGTGCCAACGGCTCTTGCGCCGTAAAGTGTCCGCTTTGTCTGGTTCCCTCGGTCGGCCACAAATAGCGAAAAATCAGCCTCTCCTTCTGGAGCTCGTGCCAACTTTGGCGAATATTTTCTAAGTGCCAACGGCTCTTGCGCCGTAATGTGTCCGCTTTGTCTGGTTCCCTCGGTCGGCCACAAATAGCGAAAAATCAGCCTCTCCTTCTGGAGCTCGCGCAAGTGCCAACGGCTCTTGCGCCGTAAAGTGTCCGCTTTGTCTGGTTCCCTCGGTCGGCCACAAATAGCGAAAAATCAGCCTCTCCTTCTGGAGCTCGTGCCAACTTTGGCGAATATTTTCTAAGTGCCAACGGCTCTTGCGCCGTAATGTGTCCGCTTTGTCTGGTTCCCTCGGTCGGCCACAAATAGCGAAAAATCAGCCTCTCCTTCTGGAGCTCGTGCCAACTTTGGCGAATATTTTCTAAGTGCCAACGGCTCTTGCGCCGTAAAGTGTCCGCTTTGCCTGGTTCCCTCGGTCGGCCACAAATAGCGAAAAATCAGCCTCTCCTTCTGGAGCTCGCGCCAACTTTGTCAAAAAATTTCTAAGTGCCAACGGCTCTTGCGCCGTAAAGTGTCCGCTTTGCCTGGTTCCCTCGGTCGGCCACAAATAGCGAAAAATCAGCCTCTCCTTCTGGAGCTCGCGCCAACTTTGTCGAAAAATTTCTAAGTGCCAACGGCTCTTGCGCCGTAAAGTGTCCGCTTTGTCTGGTTCCCTCGGTCGGCCGCAAATAGCGAAAAATCAGCCTCTCGCCCGTCAGGTACCAGGCGTTGGGGTACCAGGGGTAAGTGCAGTACCAGCTTTGGTCTGTTGGTGCGCCAGAGTACGATGAGTTGGTCCCCCTAGTCACTGTACTCATTACCTTTACCCCCAAATCGCAAAATATAGTCAGAACGAGTGTGGGGAACACAAGTTTTGGCCCCGAGAACCAGGCGGCTGGTGTCTCTAGCGATGTGTTCCCCCCCAAAAAGTGTTCACATGCTCGGACAGCGAACCTAGGAGCTACCGCAAAGCACTCTGGAAGTGCAAGAGCGAAAAATTTTCTAAGTACAAAAACTCTCGAAAATTTTCAAAGTGTCACAGTGCTCGAAAATTTTCAAAGTGCTACATGCTTTCCATCCAAGGAAGGAATAGTGGAGGACCGGCCGCCTCCTTAAACACAAGCCGGCGGAACGACGGGGAGGACCGGCCGCCTCCTTAAACACAGGCCGGTGGAACGTTTGGCAGAATTCTTCTCGTGGAGGACCGGCCGCCTCCTTAAACACAAGCCGGCGGAACGACGGGGAGGACCGGCCGCCTCCTTAAACACAGGCCGGTGGAACGTTTGGCAGAATTCTTCTCGTGGAGGACCGGCCGCCTCCTTAAACACAGGCCGGTGGGAACGGTTGGCAGAATTGCGTGACGGCCGCCTGCTCCCGGCGTCCGCACGTGAACGAACACCCCCTCCCGGGGACGGCCGTCTGCTCCCGACCGCCGTCCTTCACCCCCTCACCTTCCGGACCCCCGTCTGCTCCCGGCGGGCCTCCGAGTACCCCCACCTTCTCCCGAACTGACCGACAGGCAATGAGACCCGCCTTGGTAGGGCCCCCACCGGCCCCGGCTCGCGCCGGCGTTGGGTGGACGGTTCCTCCCCACTTGCGGGTCGCTCTCCACGGAGGACCGGTCGCCTCACTAAACATAGGCCGGGCGAAAATCTGCGAATGTTATACATCCAAGGAGGGAGGACCGGCCGCCTCCTTAAACCACCGGCCGGGCGAAAATATGCGAATGTTATACATCCAAGGAGGGAGGACCGGTCGCCTCACTAAACATAGGCCGGGCGAAAATCTGCGAATGTTATACATCCAAGGAGGGAGGACCGGCCGCCTCCTTAAACCACCGGCCGGGCGAAAATCTGCGAATGTTATACATCCAAGAAAGGAAGGAAGGAGGGAACCGGCCGCCTCCTTAAACACAGGCCGGGCGAAAATCTGCGAATCTTATCCATCCAAGGACGGAGGACCGGCCGCCTCCTTAAACACAGGCCGGTAGGAACGGTTGGCAGAATCGCGTGACGGCCGCCTGCTCCCGGCGTCCGCACGTGAACGAACACCCCCTCCCGGGGACGGCCGTCTGCTCCCGGCCGCCGTCCTTCACCCCCCTCAGCTTCCGGACCCCCGTCTGCTCCCGGCGGGCCTCCGAGTACCCTCCCCTTCTCCCGAACTGACCGACTGGCACTCATGACCCGCCTTGGTAGGGCCCCCACCGGCCCCGGCTCGCGCCGGCGTTGGGTGGACGGTTCCTCCCCACTTGCGGGTCGCACTCTAGCGCCTCGGCCGCCGCGAGAGCGTGCGCTACGCGCCGCCCCCGCAGGCCTTGGCGCGACCGAACGGCAGCGAGACCGAGACGCCCCGAATCACCCACCTAGAGGAAATCAACGGAGGCCGAGCGCGCGCGATC
>NW_026872191.1:35000-51422 GCF_033458585.1 Syngnathus typhle
CCTCGGGCAGCAGGCGGGAGGAGGCAGCCTCCCCTTAGTATAACTTAGTCTCCGGAGAATGACAGCGGGCGCGCGCAAGAGGCCAGTCCGGGGATGAGGCAGCATCCTCGGGCAGCAGGCGGGAGGAGGCAGCCTCCCCTTAGTATAACTTAGTCTCCGGAGAATGACAGCGGGCGCGCGCAAGAGGCCAGTCCGGGGATGAGGCAGCATCCTCGGGCAGCAGGCGGGAGGAGGCAGCCTCCCCTTAGTATAACTTAGTCTCCGGAGAATGACAGCGGGCGCGCGCAAGAGGCCAGTCCGGGGATGAGGCAGCATCCTCGGGCAGCAGGCGGGAGGAGGCAGCCTCCCCTTAGTATAACTTAGTCTCCGGAGAATGACAGCGGGCGCGCGCAAGAGGCCAGTCCGGGGATGAGGCAGCATCCTCGGGCAGCAGGCGGGAGGAGGCAGCCTCCCCTTAGTATAACTTAGTCTCCGGAGAATGACAGCGGGCGCGCGCAAGAGGCCAGTCCGGGGATGAGGCAGCATCCTCGGGCAGCAGGCGGGAGGAGGCAGCCTCCCCTTAGTATAACTTAGTCTCCGGAGAATGACAGCGGGCGCGCGCAAGAGGCCAGTCCGGGGATGAGGCAGCATCCTCGGGCAGCAGGCGGGAGGAGGCAGCCTCCCCTTAGTATAACTTAGTCTCCGGAGAATGACAGCGGGCGCGCGCAAGAGGCCAGTCCGGGGATGAGGCAGCATCCTCGGGCAGCAGGCGGGAGGAGGCAGCCTCCCCTTAGTATAACTTAGTCTCCGGAGAATGACAGCGGGCGCGCGCAAGAGGCCAGTCCGGGGATGAGGCAGCATCCTCGGGCAGCAGGCGGGAGGAGGCAGCCTCCCCTTAGTATAACTTAGTCTCCGGAGAATGACAGCGGGCGCGCGCAAGAGGCCAGTCCGGGGATGAGGCAGCATCCTCGGGCAGCAGGCGGGAGGAGGCAGCCTCCCCTTAGTATAACTTAGTCTCCGGAGAATGACAGCGGGCGCGCGCAAGAGGCCAGTCCGGGGATGAGGCAGCATCCTCGGGCAGCAGGCGGGAGGAGGCAGCCTCCCCTTAGTATAACTTAGTCTCCGGAGAATGACAGCGGGCGCGCGCAAGAGGCCAGTCCGGGGATGAGGCAGCATCCTCGGGCAGCAGGCGGGAGGAGGCAGCCTCCCCTTAGTATAACTTAGTCTCCGGAGAATGACAGCGGGCGCGCGCAAGAGGCCAGTCCGGGGATGAGGCAGCATCCTCGGGCAGCAGGCGGGAGGAGGCAGCCTCCCCTTAGTATAACTTAGTCTCCGGAGAATGACAGCGGGCGCGCGCAAGAGGCCAGTCCGGGGATGAGGCAGCATCCTCGGGCAGCAGGCGGGAGGAGGCAGCCTCCCCTTAGTATAACTTAGTCTCCGGAGAATGACAGCGGGCGCGCGCAAGAGGCCAGTCCGGGGATGAGGCAGCATCCTCGGGCAGCAGGCGGGAGGAGGCAGCCTCCCCTTAGTATAACTTAGTCTCCGGAGAATGACAGCGGGCGCGCGCAAGAGGCCAGTCCGGGGATGAGGCAGCATCCTCGGGCAGCAGGCGGGAGGAGGCAGCCTCCCCTTAGTATAACTTAATCTCCGGAGAATGACAGCGGGCGCGCCTAAGAGGCTGGTCCGGGGACCAGGCACTCTCCCCGGACAACAAAGCACGTCCCCCTCCTGAGTGGACAAAAAAAATCCACTCCTGGTACCTAGAATTTTCTCCAGCGGCGGGCTGGGAGTCTAATCTTTCTCCTGGCCGAGAAAAGAGCACTCTCCCCGGACAACAAAGCACGTCCCCCTCCTGAGTGGACAAAAAAAATCCACTCCTGGTACCTAGAATTTTCTCCAGCGGCGGGCTGGGAGTCTAATCTTTCTCCTGGCCGAGAAAAGAGCACTCTCCCCGGACAACAAAGCACGTCCCCCTCCTGAGTGGACAAAAAAAATCCACTCCTGGTACCTAAGATTTTCTCCAGCGGCGGGCTGGGAGTCTAATCTTTCTCCTGGCCGAGAAAAGAGCACTTTCCCCCGGACAACAAAGCACGTCCCCCTCCTGAGTGGACAAAAAAAATCCACTCCTGGTACCTAGAATTTTCTCCAGCGGCGGGCTGGGAGTCTAATCTTTCTCCTGGCCGAGAAAAGAGCACTTTCCCCCGGACACCAAACCAGCCAACGTCCCCCTCCTGAGTGGACAAAAAAAATCCACTCCTGGTACCTAAAATTTTCTCCAGCGGCGGGCTTGGGACGAAAATCAATCTTCCTCCCGAAATTAAACCACTATTGGCGGACGCCAGCCCCAAGCGCCAGCCCCGACCGCCACCCCCCGACCGCCACAAGGCGACCGCCACAAGGCGACCGCCACAAGGCGACCGCCACCGGCCCCAAGCGCCAGCCCCGACCGCCACCCCCCGACCGCCACAAGGCGACCGCCACACAGGCGACCGCCACAAGGCGACCGCCACAAGGCGACCGCCACAAGGCGACCGCCACTGGCCCCAAGCGCCAGCCCCGACCGCCACCCCCCGACCGCCACAAGGCGACCGCCACAAGGCGACCGCCACAAGGCGACCGCCACAAGGCGACCGCCACAAGGCGACCGCCACAAGGCGACCGCCACCGGCCCCAAGCGCCAGCCCCGACCGCCACCCCCCGACCGCCACAAGGCGACCGCCACAAGGCGACCGCCACAAGGCGACCGCCACAAGGCGACCGCCACAAGGCGACCGCCACCGGCCCCAAGCGCCAGCCCCGACCGCCACCCCCCGACCGCCACAAGGCGACCGCCACAAGGCGACCGCCACAAGGCGACCGCCACAAGGCGACCGCCACAAGGCGACCGCCACTGGCCCCAAGCGCCAGCCCCGACCGCCACCCCCCGACCGCCACAAGGCGACCGCCACAAGGCGACCGCCACAAGGCGACCGCCACAAGGCGACCGCCACAAGGCGACCGCCACAAGGCGACCGCCACTGGCCCCAAGCGCCAGCCCCGACCGCCACCCCCCGACCGCCACAAGGCGACCGCCACAAGGCGACCGCCACCGGCCCCAAGCGCCAGCCCCGACCGCCACCCCCCGACCGCCACAAGGCGACCGCCACAAGGCGTTAGTGGCCGCGCCCGGTACTTTACTGGACCCTATTTGGCCCGCGGACCGGCCGGCGTCGCTTCCTTGAATGCTTAGCCGCCTTTCGAGCTGCCATGCCGGGCTTGAGTTAGTGGTTTGCGCCCGGTACTCTACGTTAAAAGTCAGGCGGAACGGCTCTGAAGCTCCAGACGGTGCTTCCTTGAATGCTTAGCCGCCTTTCGAGCTGCCATGCCGGGCTTGAGTTAGTGGTTTGCGCCCGGTACTCTACGTTAAAAGTCAGGCGGAACGGCTCTGAAGCTCCAGACGGTGCTTCCTTGAATGCTTAGCCGCCTTTCGAGCTGCCATGCCGGGCTTGAGTTAGTGGTTTGCGCCCGGTACTCTACGTTAAAAGTCAGGCGGAACGGCTCTGAAGCTCCAGACGGTGCTTCCTTGAATGCTTAGCCGCCTTTCGAGCTGCCATGCCGGGCTTGAGTTAGTGGTTTGCGCCCGGTACTCTACGTTAAAAGTCAGGCGGAACGGCTCTGAAGCTCCAGACGGTGCTTCCTTGAATGCTTAGCCGCCTTTCGAGCTGCCATGCCGGGCTTGAGTTAGTGGTTTGCGCCCGGTACTCTACGTTAAAAGTCAGGCGGAACGGCTCTGAAGCTCCAGACGGTGCTTCCTTGAATGCTTAGCCGCCTTTCGAGCTGCCATGCCGGGCTTGAGTTAGTGGTTTGCGCCCGGTACTCTACGTTAAAAGTCAGGCGGAACGGCTCTGAAGCTCCAGACGGTGCTTCCTTGAATGCTTAGCCGCCTTTCGAGCTGCCATGCCGGGCTTGAGTTAGTGGTTTGCGCCCGGTACTCTACGTTAAAAGTCAGGCGGAACGGCTCTGAAGCTCCAGACGGTGCTTCCTTGAATGCTTAGCCGCCTTTCGAGCTGCCATGCCGGGCTTGAGTTAGTGGTTTGCGCCCGGTACTCTACGTTAAAAGTCAGGCGGAACGGCTCTGAAGCTCCAGACGGTGCTTCCTTGAATGCTTAGCCGCCTTTCGAGCTGCCATGCCGGGCTTGAGTTAGTGGTTTGCGCCCGGTACTCTACGTTAAAAGTCAGGCGGAACGGCTCTGAAGCTCCAGACGGTGCTTCCTTGAATGCTTAGCCGCCTTTCGAGCTGCCATGCCGGGCTTGAGTTAGTGGTTTGCGCCCGGTACTCTACGTTAAAAGTCAGGCGGAACGGCTCTGAAGCTCCAGACGGTGCTTCCTTGAATGCTTAGCCGCCTTTCGAGCTGCCATGCCGGGCTTGAGTTAGTGGTTTGCGCCCGGTACTCTACGTTAAAAGTCAGGCGGAACGGCTCTGAAGCTCCAGACGGTGCTTCCTTGAATGCTTAGCCGCCTTTCGAGCTGCCATGCCGGGCTTGAGTTAGTGGTTTGCGCCCGGTACTCTACGTTAAAAGTCAGGCGGAACGGCTCTGAAGCTCCAGACGGTGCTTCCTTGAATGCTTAGCCGCCTTTCGAGCTGCCATGCCGGGCTTGAGTTAGTGGTTTGCGCCCGGTACTCTACGTTAAAAGTCAGGCGGAACGGCTCTGAAGCTCCAGACGGTGCTTCCTTGAATGCTTAGCCGCCTTTCGAGCTGCCATGCCGGGCTTGAGTTAGTGGTTTGCGCCCGGTACTCTACGTTAAAAGTCAGGCGGAACGGCTCTGAAGCTCCAGACGGTGCTTCCTTGAATGCTTAGCCGCCTTTCGAGCTCTCCTGCCCGGCGTGGGTTTCGCGTCCGCGCCCGGTACATTATGGAAGCCAAAAAAAAAAAAATTCTGAGTGGGACCGGCCTGGGGGGCTTCCTTGAAAGCCCATCCGCCCTCCGAGCTCTCCCACCGGTCGTGGGTTGGCGTCCGCCACTGCTCAAAGCGAACTTCAAATTATCTGCTTAATAATGTGGAACACCATTCTTAAGTAGTTTTTCCTTAATTTGGGCTCAACTGGCCGGTAATGATCCCCGGTGTCTGAGATTGATCTCAGTGATCCAAAGAGCCCTGACACGTAATACCATCCATGAGTTTAATTGAAAAACAAAAAATGTAATCTTTATGACACATAAATACAATTTGCATAATAATTTGGAACACAGTGTAGACTTCCAGCGGACCGCGCGCGGCTCGGCTGACGGCGCAGCGCGATCTGGTACCGCTGCGCGGGACGAAACACGCCCCGTGCAGAGTTCCAGGCGGCCGGGAAGACATTTAAGCGCTGCCGCTGCAGCTGCGGCGGGGATTTGCCGTCCTCCGGTGGACACGACGAGTAAATACACCAGCAATCGCACTTACACCGTGTTCCAAATTATTATGCAAGTGACATTTATCTCAGATTTTCCTAAATAGTCGATGCAAAATGAGTCAGCATAATTTTCAAGTCATCAACCATTATTTTGATGAATTCTAATTTTATTGAACAAACCTCCGAATGATCACAGAATTTTTAAAAATAAAAAACTTAAAATGCACTGTTCCACATTATTACGCACAACAGAGTTTTATAACATTTTATAGGTTTTTATGAACTGAAATGCCCATCTTAAGAATTTACAGCATTAGGAGGTCATATTTACTGAAATCAAAAGCTATTTCAAAGAAAAGACAAACAAGTTACATTTTAACATAGGACCCTTTATTTCAATAAAAAACAAAGTTACATTTTAACATAGGACCCTTTGTTCAACAGCAGCTTCACGATTCTTCCATCCACTGAACTTGTGAGTTTTTGTACAGTTTCTGGTTGAATTTCTTGGCAGGATCTAAGAATAGCCTGCCAGAGCTGCTCTTTGGAATTGAACTGCCTCCCACCTTCGTAGATTTTCTGCTTGACGATGCTCCACAAGTTTTCAATAGGATTGAGGTCAGGGGAGCATGGGGGCCACACCATCAGTTTCTCTCCCTTTATTCCCATAGATGCCAAAGACGTTGACGTATTTCTTGCAGCATGAGACGGTGCATTGTCATGCATGAAGATGATCTTTTGACGGAAAGCACGGTTCTTCCTGTTGTACCATGGACAGAAGTGTTGAGTCAGAAATTCCACGTAGTTAACAGACGTAATTTTGACGCCTTCAGGGACCCTAAAGGGGCCAAGCAGCTCTCTCCCCATGATTCCGGCCCAAAACATCACTCCGCCACCTCCCTGCTGACGCCGCAGCCTTGTTGGGCTATCGTGGCCGTCCACCAACCATCCACGACTCCATCCATCTGTAAAGTCAAGTCAAATCAAGTTTATTTGTATAGCCCTAAATCACAAGCAGTCTCAAAGGGCTTCACATAGACAGAAATTGACAATTATTCTCAAAGCATCCCCTGAGCTCTCAAAAGTGCAAGGAAAAACTTAAAAAACCCTACCTGGCCCATCCAAGGTGGCACGGCACTCGTCGGTGAACAGGACTGTCTGAAAATTTGTCTTCATGTAAGTCTGGGCCCACTGCAGCCGTTTCTGCTTGTTCGCGTTGTTCAGGGGTGGCCGAATGGAGGGTTTCCGCACAACTGCAAGCCTCTGGAGGATCCTGCACCTCGTCGTTCGTGGGACTTCACTGGCACCAGCAGCGTCGAATATTTGTTTGCTCGTCTTTAGTGGCATGCTTGCAGCCGCCCTCTTGATTCGATTTGTTTGTCTTGCAGAAACCTTCCTTGTCGTGCCTTTGTCTGCACGAACGCGCGTTTGCTCCGAATCAGCGACGAATTTCTTCAAAGTTCGATGGTCGCGCTTAAGCTTTCGTGCAATATCGAATGTCTGCATACCTTGTCCAAGGCATCGAACGATTTCACGCTTCTCGACAGCAGAGAGATCCTTTTTCCTCCCCATGGTTGAACGAAATGGCCGAACGCTTAAAAACGCGGAACTTAAATAGACTTGTTAATTACTACAATTGCGCTCACCTGGCAGACTACCATGGACTGTACCATGACTGAGGGTGATTTCAGTACTTGAAAAACAAAAAATGTAATCTTTATGACACTTAAATACATTTTGCATAATAATTTGGAACACGGGACCGTGTTCCAAATTATTATGCAAAGGATATTTATCTCAGATTTTCCTAAATAGCTTCCTTGAAATGTTACCCGGCTTTTGAGCTCTCCTGCCGGGCGTGGGTTTGCGTCAGCGCCCGGTAACATTATGGAAGCTAAAAGAAAGAAAAAAGAAACAAATCTAAGTGCGATTGCTGGTGTCTAAATACATTTTGCATAATAATTTGGAACACGGGACCGTGTTCCAAATTATTATGCAAGTGATATTTATCTCAGATTTTCCTAAATAGCTTTACTCGTCGTGTCCACCGGAGGGAGGCAACTCCCCGCCGCAGCTGCAGAGGCAGCTTTGAACAGTCATCCCGGCCTAGTGGAGGTCTGCGCAGGGGGGGTCTTCCTTGAAATGTTACCCGGCTTTTGAGCTCTCCTGTCCGGCGTGGGTTTGCGTCAGCGGCCGGTGTCATTTACTCGTCGTGCCGACCGGAGGGAGGCCACTCCCCGCCGCAGCTGAACAGTCATCCCGGCCTAGTGGAGGTCTGCGCAGGGGGGGTCTTCCTTGAAATGTTACCCGGCTTTTGAGCTCTCCTGCCGGGCGTGGGTTTGCGTCAGCGCCCGGTAACATTATGGAAGCTAAAAGAAAGAAAAAAGAAACAAATCTAAGAGCAAGTGCTGGTGTATTTACTCGTCGTGTCCACCGGAGGGAGGCAACTCCCCGCCGCAGCTGCAGAGGCAGCTTTGAAAAGTCATCCCGGCCTAGTGGAGGTCTGCGCAGGGGGGGTCTTCCTTGAAATGTTACCCGGCTTTTGAGCTCTCCTGTCCGGCGTGGGTTTGCGTCAGCGGCCGGTGTCATTTACTCGTCGTGCCGACCGGAGGGAGGCCACTCCCCGCCGCAGCTGAACAGTCATCCCGGCCTAGTGGAGGTCTGCGCAGGGGGGGTCTTCCTTGAAATGTTACCCGGCTTTTGAGCTCTCCTGCCGGGCGTGGGTTTGCGTCAGCGCCCGGTAACATTATGGAAGCTAAAAGAAAGAAAAAAGAAACAAATCTAAGTGCGATTGCTGGTGTCTAAATACATTTTGCATAATAATTTGGAACACGGGACCGTGTTCCAAATTATTATGCAAGTGATATTTATCTCAGATTTTCCTAAATAGCTTTACTCGTCGTGCCGACCGGAGGGAGGCCACTCCCCGCCGCAGCTGAACAGTCATCCCGGCCTAGTGGAGGTCTGCGCAGGGGGGGTCTTCCTTGAAATGTTACCCGGCTTTTGAGCTCTCCTGTCCGGCGTGGGTTTGCGTCAGCGGCCGGTGTCATTTACTCGTCGTGCCGACCGGAGGGAGGCCACTCCCCGCCACAGCTGAACAGTCATCCCGGCCTAGTGGAGGTCTGCGCAGGGGGGGTCTTCCTTGAAATGTTACCCGGCTTTTGAGCTCTCCTGTCCGGCGTGGGTTTGCGTCAGCGGCCGGTGTCATTTACTCGTCGTGCCGACCGGAGGGAGGCCACTCCCCGCCACAGCTGAACAGTCATCCCGGCCTAGTGGAGGTCTGCGCAGGGGGGGTCTTCCTTGAAATGTTACCCGGCTTTTGAGCTCTCCTGTCCGGCGTGGGTTTGCGTCAGCGGCCGGTGTCATTTACTCGTCGTGCCGACCGGAGGGAGGCCACTCCCCGCCACAGCTGAACAGTCATCCCGGCCTAGTGGAGGTCTGCGCAGGGGGGGTCTTCCTTGAAATGTTACCCGGCTTTTGAGCTCTCCTGTCCGGCGTGGGTTTGCGTCAGCGGCCGGTGTCATTTACTCGTCGTGCCGACCGGAGGGAGGCCACTCCCCGCCGCAGCTGAACAGTCATCCCGGCCTAGTGGAGGTCTGCGCAGGGGGGGTCTTCCTTGAAATGTTACCCGGCTTTTGAGCTCTCCTGTCCGGCGTGGGTTTGCGTCAGCGGCCGGTGTCATTTACTCGTCGTGCCGACCGGAGGGAGGCCACTCCCCGCCACAGCTGAACAGTCATCCCGGCCTAGTGGAGGTCTGCGCAGGGGGGGTCTTCCTTGAAATGTTACCCGGCTTTTGAGCTCTCCTGTCCGGCGTGGGTTTGCGTCAGCGGCCGGTGTCATTTACTCGTCGTGCCGACCGGAGGGAGGCCACTCCCCGCCACAGCTGAACAGTCATCCCGGCCTAGTGGAGGTCTGCGCAGGGGGGGTCTTCCTTGAAATGTTACCCGGCTTTTGAGCTCTCCTGTCCGGCGTGGGTTTGCGTCAGCGGCCGGTGTCATTTACTCGTCGTGCCGACCGGAGGGAGGCCACTCCCCGCCACAGCTGAACAGTCATCCCGGCCTAGTGGAGGTCTGCGCAGGGGGGGTCTTCCTTGAAATGTTACCCGGCTTTTGAGCTCTCCTGTCCGGCGTGGGTTTGCGTCAGCGGCCGGTGTCATTTACTCGTCGTGTCCACCGGAGGGAGGCCACTCCCCGCCGCAGCTGCAGCGGCAGCTTTGAAACGTCATCCCGGCCCCCTGGAACTGTGCGCGGGGGGGGCGATGCGTCCCGTGCGAGGTACCAGGTCGCGCTGCGCCGTCTGCCTGGCCGCTTTGGGCCCGCTGGAAGTCTATTAAAGCTCCGCGATCTCCGCCTCGGTGCTTAAAAAGCGTCCATCCGCTCTCCTGGAGCTTCTTTCGGTCATCTCGTCCGCGTGCACGGCCTGCCGGTGGCACCGGCTGGAGCTCCGCAAAAAGCTCCATTTCTGTTAAAAATGCTTAGCCGCCTCCCTGGAAGCCTAATCGGGCATAAAAAGCTAGGCGGAACGGCCCCAAAGCTCCACACGGAAGTCCCAAAAAAGCTCCATGATTGGTCAATAATGCTTAGCCGCCTCCCTGGAAGCCTAATCGGGCATAAAAAGCTAGGCGGAACGGCCCCAAAGCTCCACACGGAAGTCCCAAAAAAGCTCCATGATTGGTCAATAATGCTTAGCCGCCTCCCTGGAAGCCTAATCGGGCATAAAAAGCTAGGCGGAACGGCCCCAAAGCTCCACACGGAAGTCCCAAAAAAGCTCCATGATTGGTCAATAATGCTTAGCCGCCTCCCTGGAAGCCTAATCGGGCATAAAAAGCTAGGCGGAACGGCCCCAAAGCTCCACACGGAAGTCCCAAAAAAGCTCCATGATTGGTCAATAATGCTTAGCCGCCTCCCTGGAAGCCTAATCGGGCATAAAAAGCTAGGCGGAACGGCCCCAAAGCTCCACACGGAAGTCCCAAAAAAGCTCCATGATTGGTCAATAATGCTTAGCCGCCTCCCTGGAAGCCTAATCGGGCATAAAAAGCTAGGCGGAACGGCCCCAAAGCTCCACACGGAAGTCCCAAAAAAGCTCCATGATTGGTCAATAATGCTTAGCCGCCTCCCTGGAAGCCTAATCGGGCATAAAAAGTTAGGCGGAACGGCTCCAAAGCTCCACACGGAAGTCCCAAAAAAGCTCCATGATTGGTCAATAATGCTTAGCCGCCTCCCTGGAAGCCTAATCGGGCATAAAAAGTTAGGCGGAACGGCCCCAAAGCTCCACACGGAAGTCCCAAAAAAGCTCCATGATTGGTCAATAATGCTTAGCCGCCTCCCTGGAAGCCTAATCGGGCATAAAAAGTTAGGCGGAACGGCCCCAAAGCTCCACACGGAAGTCCGAAAAAAGCTCAAAAATTTTCTAAGTGCCAACGGCTCATTCGCCGTAATGTGTCCGCTCCGCGCTGGTTCCCCGGTCGGCCGCGAATAGCGCAAAATCAGCCTCACGGAAGTTCGAAAAAAGCTCAAAAATTTTCTAAGTGCCAACGGCTCATTCGCCGTAATGTGTCCGCTCCGCGCTGGTTCCCCGGTCGGCCGCGAATAGCGCAAAATCAGCCTCACGGAAGTTCGAAAAAAGCTCAAAAATTTTCTAAGTGCCAACGGCTCATTCGCCGTAATGTGTCCGCTCCGCGCTGGTTCCCCGGTCGGCCGCGAATAGCGCAAAAATCAGCCTAAGTGCAGTACCAACCTTGGCGTGTTGGTGCGCCAGAGTACGATGAGTTGGTCCCCCTAGTCACTGTACTCATTACCTTTACCCCCTAATCGCAAAATATAGTCAGAACGTATATGCAGAAGACTATTTTTTTCTTTTTTAAAATTTTCTAAGTGCCAGCGGATGCTGGCACACGAACTGTCCGAGCTACGACGGTTCTCCGGTCGGACAGCGAGGGTGAAAAAGCGGTCCTAAAATCACCGAGGGCTGCCGCACAAGTTGTCCGAGTGGCGACGGTTCCCCGGTCGGCCACGAATGTCGAAAATTCGGCCTCTCCACCACGGAGGTCGGTGAGAATTTCAGAATATTTTCTAAGTGCCAACGGCTCTTGCGCCGTAAAGTGTCCGCTTTGCCTGGTTCCCTCGGTCGGCCACAAATAGCGAAAAATCAGCCTCTCCTTCTGGAGCTCGCCTAAGTGCCAACGGCTCTTGCGCCGTAATGTGTCCGCTTTGTCTGGTTCCCTCGGTCGGCCACAAACGGCGAAAAATCAGCCTCTCCTTCTGGAGCTCGTGCCAACTTTGGCGAATATTTTCTAAGTGCCAACGGCTCTTGCGCCGTAAAGTGTCCGCTTTGCCTGGTTCCCTCGGTCGGCCACAAATAGCGAAAAATCAGCCTCTCCTTCTGGAGCTCGCCTAAGTGCCAACGGCTCTTGCGCCGTAATGTGTCCGCTTTGTCTGGTTCCCTCGGTCGGCCACAAACGGCGAAAAATCAGCCTCTCCTTCTGGAGCTCGTGCCAACTTTGGCGAATATTTTCTAAGTGCCAACGGCTCTTGCGCCGTAAAGTGTCCGCTTTGCCTGGTTCCCTCGGTCGGCCACAAATAGCGAAAAATCAGCCTCTCCTTCTGGAGCTCGCCTAAGTGCCAACGGCTCTTGCGCCGTAATGTGTCCGCTTTGTCTGGTTCCCTCGGTCGGCCACAAACGGCGAAAAATCAGCCTCTCCTTCTGGAGCTCGTGCCAACTTTGGCGAATATTTTCTAAGTGCCAACGGCTCTTGCGCCGTAAAGTGTCCGCTTTGCCTGGTTCCCTCGGTCGGCCACAAATAGCGAAAAATCAGCCTCTCCTTCTGGAGCTCGCCTAAGTGCCAACGGCTCTTGCGCCGTAATGTGTCCGCTTTGTCTGGTTCCCTCGGTCGGCCACAAACGGCGAAAAATCAGCCTCTCATTCTGGAGCTCGTGCCAACTTTGGCGAATATTTTCTAAGTGCCAACGGCTCTTGCGCCGTAATGTGTCCGCTTTGCCTGGTTCCCTCGGTCGGCCACAAATAGCGAAAAAATCAGCCTCTCCTTCTGGAGCTCGCCTAAGTGCCAACGGCTCTTGCGCCGTAATGTGTCCGCTTTGCCTGGTTCCCTCGGTCGGCCACAAACGGCGAAAAATCAGCCTCTCCTTCTGGAGCTCGTGCCAACTTTGGCGAATATTTTCTAAGTGCCAACGGCTCTTGCGCCGTAATGTGTCCGCTTTGCCTGGTTCCCTCGGTCGGCCACAAATAGCGAAAAAATCAGCCTCTCCTTCTGGAGCTCGCCTAAGTGCCAACGGCTCTTGCGCCGTAATGTGTCCGCTTTGCCTGGTTCCCTCGGTCGGCCACAAACGGCGAAAAATCAGCCTCTCCTTCTGGAGCTCGTGCCAACTTTGGCGAATATTTTCTAAGTGCCAACGGCTCTTGCGCCGTAATGTGTCCGCTTTGCCTGGTTCCCTCGGTCGGCCACAAATAGCGAAAAAATCAGCCTCTCCTTCTGGAGCTCGCCTAAGTGCCAACGGCTCTTGCGCCGTAATGTGTCCGCTTTGCCTGGTTCCCTCGGTCGGCCACAAATAGCGAAAAAATCAGCCTCTCCTTCTGGAGCTCGCCTAAGTGCCAACGGCTCTTGCGCCGTAATGTGTCCGCTTTGCCTGGTTCCCTCGGTCGGCCACAAACGGCGAAAAATCAGCCTCTCCTTCTGGAGCTCGTGCCAACTTTGGCGAATATTTTCTAAGTGCCAACGGCTCTTGCGCCGTAATGTGTCCGCTTTGCCTGGTTCCCTCGGTCGGCCACAAATAGCGAAAAAATCAGCCTCTCCTTCTGGAGCTCGCCTAAGTGCCAACGGCTCTTGCGCCGTAATGTGTCCGCTTTGCCTGGTTCCCTCGGTCGGCCACAAACGGCGAAAAATCAGCCTCTCCTTCTGGAGCTCGTGCCAACTTTGGCGAATATTTTCTAAGTGCCAACGGCTCTTGCGCCGTAATGTGTCCGCTTTGCCTGGTTCCCTCGGTCGGCCACAAATAGCGAAAAAATCAGCCTCTCCTTCTGGAGCTCGCCTAAGTGCCAACGGCTCTTGCGCCGTAATGTGTCCGCTTTGCCTGGTTCCCTCGGTCGGCCACAAACGGCGAAAAATCAGCCTCTCCTTCTGGAGCTCGCCTAAGTGCCAACGGCTCTTGCGCCGTAATGTGTCCGCTTTGTCTGGTTCCCTCGGTCGGCCACAAATAGCGAAAAATCAGCCTCTCCTTCTGGAGCTCGCGCAAGTGCCAACGGCTCTTGCGCCGTAATGTGTCCGCTTTGCCTGGTTCCCTCGGTCGGCCACGAACGGCGAAAAATCAGCCTCTCCTTCTGGAGCTCGCCTAAGTGCCAACGGCTCTTGCGCCGTAATGTGTCCGCTTTGCCTGGTTCCCTCGGTCGGCCACAAACGGCGAAAAATCAGCCTCTCCTTCTGGAGCTCGCCTAAGTGCCAACGGCTCTTGCGCCGTAATGTGTCCGCTTTGCCTGGTTCCCTCGGTCGGCCACAAACGGCGAAAAATCAGCCTCTCCTTCTGGAGCTCGCCTAAGTGCCAACGGCTCTTGCGCCGTAATGTGTCCGCTTTGCCTGGTTCCCTCGGTCGGCCACAAATAGCGAAAAACCAGCCTCTCCTTCTGGAGCTCGCCTAAGTGCCAACGGCTCTTGCGCCGTAATGTGTCCGCTTTGCCTGGTTCCCTCGGTCGGCCACAAACGGCGAAAAATCAGCCTCTCCTTCTGGAGCTCGCCTAAGTGCCAACGGCTCTTGCGCCGTAATGTGTCCGCTTTGCCTGGTTCCCTCGGTCGGCCACAAATAGCGAAAAATCAGCCTCTCCTTCTGGAGCTCGCGCAAGTGCCAACGGCTCTTGCGCCGTAAAGTGTCCGCTTTGTCTGGTTCCCTCGGTCGGCCACAAATAGCGAAAAATCAGCCTCTCCTTCTGGAGCTCGCCTAAGTGCCAACGGCTCTTGCGCCGTAATGTGTCCGCTTTGCCTGGTTCCCTCGGTCGGCCACAAATAGCGAAAAATCAGCCTCTCCTTCTGGAGCTCGCCTAAGTGCCAACGGCTCTTGCGCCGTAATGTGTCCGCTTTGCCTGGTTCCCTCGGTCGGCCACAAATAGCGAAAAATCAGCCTCTCCTTCTGGAGCTCGCCTAAGTGCCAACGGCTCTTGCGCCGTAATGTGTCCGCTTTGCCTGGTTCCCTCGGTCGGCCACAAATAGCGAAAAACCAGCCTCTCCTTCTGGAGCTCGCCTAAGTGCCAACGGCTCTTGCGCCGTAATGTGTCCGCTTTGCCTGGTTCCCTCGGTCGGCCACAAATAGCGAAAAATCAGCCTCTCCTTCTGGAGCTCGCGCCAACTTTGGCGAATATTTTCTAAGTGCCAACGGCTCTTGCGCCGTAAAGTGTCCGCTTTGTCTGGTTCCCTCGGTCGGCCACAAATAGCGAAAAATCAGCCTCTCCTTCTGGAGCTCGCGCAAGTGCCAACGGCTCTTGCGCCGTAAAGTGTCCGCTTTGTCTGGTTCCCTCGGTCGGCCACAAATAGCGAAAAATCAGCCTCTCCTTCTGGAGCTCGTGCCAACTTTGGCGAATATTTTCTAAGTGCCAACGGCTCTTGCGCCGTAATGTGTCCGCTTTGTCTGGTTCCCTCGGTCGGCCACAAATAGCGAAAAATCAGCCTCTCCTTCTGGAGCTCGTGCCAACTTTGGCGAATATTTTCTAAGTGCCAACGGCTCTTGCGCCGTAAAGTGTCCGCTTTGCCTGGTTCCCTCGGTCGGCCACAAATAGCGAAAAATCAGCCTCTCCTTCTGGAGCTCGCGCCAACTTTGTCAAAAAATTTCTAAGTGCCAACGGCTCTTGCGCCGTAAAGTGTCCGCTTTGCCTGGTTCCCTCGGTCGGCCACAAATAGCGAAAAATCAGCCTCTCCTTCTGGAGCTCGCGCCAACTTTGTCGAAAAATTTCTAAGTGCCAACGGCTCTTGCGCCGTAAAGTGTCCGCTTTGTCTGGTTCCCTCGGTCGGCCGCAAATAGCGAAAAATCAGCCTCTCGCCCGTCAGGTACCAGGCGTTGGGGTACCAGGGGTAAGTGCAGTACCAGCTTTGGTCTGTTGGTGCGCCAGAGTACGATGAGTTGGTCCCCCTAGTCACTGTACTCATTACCTTTACCCCCAAATCGCAAAATATAGTCAGAACGAGTGTGGGGAACACAAGTTTTGGCCCCGAGAACCAGGCGGCTGGTGTCTCTAGCGATGTGTTCCCCCCCAAAAAGTGTTCACATGCTCGGACAGCGAACCTAGGAGCTACCGCAAAGCACTCTGGAAGTGCAAGAGCGAAAAATTTTCTAAGTACAAAAACTCTCGAAAATTTTCAAAGTGTCACAGTGCTCGAAAATTTTCAAAGTGCTACATGCTTTCCATCCAAGGAAGGAATAGTGGAGGACCGGCCGCCTCCTTAAACACAAGCCGGCGGAACGACGGGGAGGACCGGCCGCCTCCTTAAACACAGGCCGGTGGAACGTTTGGCAGAATTCTTCTCGTGGAGGACCGGCCGCCTCCTTAAACACAAGCCGGCGGAACGACGGGGAGGACCGGCCGCCTCCTTAAACACAGGCCGGTGGAACGTTTGGCAGAATTCTTCTCGTGGAGGACCGGCCGCCTCCTTAAACACAGGCCGGTGGGAACGGTTGGCAGAATTGCGTGACGGCCGCCTGCTCCAGGCGTCCGCACGTGAACGAACACCCCCTCCCGGGGACGGCCGTCTGCTCCCGACCGCCGTCCTTCACCCCCTCACCTTCCGGACCCCCGTCTGCTCCCGGCGGGCCTCCGAGTACCCCCACCTTCTCCCGAACTGACCGACAGGCAATGAGACCCGCCTTGGTAGGGCCCCCACCGGCCCCGGCTCGCGCCGGCGTTGGGTGGACGGTTCCTCCCCACTTGCGGGTCGCTCTCCACGGAGGACCGGTCGCCTCACTAAACATAGGCCGGGCGAAAATCTGCGAATGTTATACATCCAAGGAGGGAGGACCGGCCGCCTCCTTAAACCACCGGCCGGGCGAAAATATGCGAATGTTATACATCC
>NW_026872192.1:0-17500 GCF_033458585.1 Syngnathus typhle
CAAGTAACTATGGAGCGATCAAAGGAACCATAACTGATTTAATGAGCCATTCGCAGTTTCGCTGTACGGGCCGTGTGCACTTAGACTTGCATGGCTTAATCTTTGAGACAAGCATATGCTACTGGCAGGATCAACCAGGTAGGGGTGGGGGTCAGAAGGGGTTGCTCGGCCGAGCGGTTTCTGCGACATTTTCCGGACGCCACCCGCGTCAGCAGGGGCTTGCTGGGGTAAACGGTCTTCGCGAGCCTAGAGGGTGTGGACGGGGCCTCCGGCCGGCAACGGAACCTTCAAGCCGCTCGCTGAGGCCTTGACGAGAGGAGCCGGGCCGCGCTCCGTAAGCTGATCCGTGTGAGCTGGGCCCGCCCTTTGGCTGCCGCCGCCGCCGCCGCCGCCGCGGTGTCGCTATCTGCCGCGCAAGTACTGTGGCCAGATCAGACCCGTAGGACGCTGACGCTGACGTCGCTTGGCAAGCGGCTCCCGTCGGTCGGTTCGGGGGACGGACGGCTCGCGTGAGGGTTGGGGACGAAGCTCGGGAAGAGCGAACTCGGCAACGGGGGGTGGCACGTCGGTCGGGCTTGGCCAGCGGGGGCCGAGGATGAACCGTGCGGGCACGGCGGTGGTCCGGGGGAAAGGCGTCGGCCTCCCAGGCCCGAGCTGGGGGAACGTGCGATGACCCAGGCGGGAAGCTGCGCCCCGTCCGAGTCAGACTCGGTCGTTGCGGCCCGCTGAGGCTCGCTTCGTTTCCGTAAAGCGGGGGTCGGGGGGCGCGGCGCTGTGCCGGCGACTTGCCCGCGCGAGGCGCGCGCGCCGAGGCCCAAGCGGGAAGCTGCGCCCCGTCCGAGTCAGACTCGGTCGTTGCGGCCCGCCGGTCTCGCGCTACGGCCAGGATGCGGAGTTTGATCGACACTGGTGGGAGCCGGGGGGTCGAAGGGGTTCCGGCCGCCCCGCCGTCCTCAGCGCCGCTGTCACCCAGACGGGAAGCTGCGCCCCGTCCGAGTCAGACTCGGTCGGTGCGGCCCGCTGTGGCCAGCTGGCAACTAGCTACGGAAGGGTACCGGCGCTCCCGACGAACCCGCCGGGGTGGCTGGTGACCAACGCTGCGTTCGGCGCTTATTGCTGTGACCGGGAGGGAAGCTGCGCCCCGTCCGAGTCAGACTCGGTCGTTGCGGCCCCCCCGAGCCCGCACGCCTCTCGCGGAAGGTCATACGCCACCGGCGGCACGAAAGACGCCTCCCGCAACGCGGTAGTCGGGAAAGGCTATTCGGATAGTCGAGCAGAGTTGCGACAACACATCCCGCGGTGCCGTCTGGTTAGGCAAGGGTTTGAGAAACAGCATTCGCGGTAGACCGGCGCGGCCGGCGGACACCCACGCGGCGTGCCGCAATCGGATCGCGCGCTCGGCCTCCGTTGATTTCCTCTAGGTGGGTGATTCGGGGCGTCTCGGTCTCGCTGCCGTTCGGTCGCGCCAAGGCCTGCGGGGGCGGCGCGTAGCGCACGCTCTCGCGGCGGCCGAGGCGCTAGAGTGCGACCCGCAAGTGGGGAGGAACCGTCCACCCAACGCCGGCGCGAGCCGGGGCCGGTGGGGGCCCTACCAAGGCGGGTCATGAGTGCCAGTCGGTCAGTTCGGGAGAAGGGGAGGGTACTCGGAGGCCCGCCGGGAGCAGACGGGGGTCCGGAAGCTGAGGGGGGTGAAGGACGGCGGCCGGGAGCAGACGGCCGTCCCCGGGAGGGGGTGTTCGTTCACGTGCGGACGCCGGGAGCAGGCGGCCGTCACGCGATTCTGCCAACCGTTCCTACCGGCCTGTGTTTAAGGAGGCGGCCGGTCCTCCGTCCTTGGATGGATAAGATTCGCAGATTTTCGCCCGGCCTGTGTTTAAGGAGGCGGCCGGTTCCCTCCTTCCTTCCTTTCTTGGATGTATAACATTCGCAGATTTTCGCCCGGCCGGTGGTTTAAGGAGGCGGCCGGTCCTCCCTCCTTGGATGTATAACATTCGCAGATTTTCGCCCGGCCTATGTTTAGTGAGGCGACCGGTCCTCCCTCCTTGGATGTATAACATTCGCATATTTTCGCCCGGCCGGTGGTTTAAGGAGGCGGCCGGTCCTCCCTCCTTGGATGTATAACATTCGCAGATTTTCGCCCGGCCGGTGGTTTAAGGAGGCGGCCGGTCCTCCCTCCTTGGATGTATAACATTCGCAGATTTTCGCCCGGCCTATGTTTAGTGAGGCGACCGGTCCTCCGTGGAGAGCGACCCGCAAGTGGGGAGGAACCGTCCACCCAACGCCGGCGCGAGCCGGGGCCGGTGGGGGCCCTACCAAGGCGGGTCTCATTGCCTGTCGGTCAGTTCGGGAGAAGGTGGGGGTACTCGGAGGCCCGCCGGGAGCAGACGGGGGTCCGGAAGGTGAGGGGGTGAAGGACGGCGGTCGGGAGCAGACGGCCGTCCCCGGGAGGGGGTGTTCGTTCACGTGCGGACGCCGGGAGCAGGCGGCCGTCACGCAATTCTGCCAACCGTTCCCACCGGCCTGTGTTTAAGGAGGCGGCCGGTCCTCCACGAGAAGAATTCTGCCAAACGTTCCACCGGCCTGTGTTTAAGGAGGCGGCCGGTCCTCCCCGTCGTTCCGCCGGCTTGTGTTTAAGGAGGCGGCCGGTCCTCCACGAGAAGAATTCTGCCAAACGTTCCACCGGCCTGTGTTTAAGGAGGCGGCCGGTCCTCCCCGTCGTTCCGCCGGCTTGTGTTTAAGGAGGCGGCCGGTCCTCCACTATTCCTTCCTTGGATGGAAAGCATGTAGCACTTTGAAAATTTTCGAGCACTGTGACACTTTGAAAATTTTCGAGAGTTTTTGTACTTAGAAAATTTTTCGCTCTTGCACTTCCAGAGTGCTTTGCGGTAGCTCCTAGGTTCGCTGTCCGAGCATGTGAACACTTTTTGGGGGGGAACACATCGCTAGAGACACCAGCCGCCTGGTTCTCGGGGCCAAAACTTGTGTTCCCCACACTCGTTCTGACTATATTTTGCGATTTGGGGGTAAAGGTAATGAGTACAGTGACTAGGGGGACCAACTCATCGTACTCTGGCGCACCAACAGACCAAAGCTGGTACTGCACTTACCCCTGGTACCCCAACGCCTGGTACCTGACGGGCGAGAGGCTGATTTTTCGCTATTTGCGGCCGACCGAGGGAACCAGACAAAGCGGACACTTTACGGCGCAAGAGCCGTTGGCACTTAGAAATTTTTCGACAAAGTTGGCGCGAGCTCCAGAAGGAGAGGCTGATTTTTCGCTATTTGTGGCCGACCGAGGGAACCAGGCAAAGCGGACACTTTACGGCGCAAGAGCCGTTGGCACTTAGAAATTTTTTGACAAAGTTGGCGCGAGCTCCAGAAGGAGAGGCTGATTTTTCGCTATTTGTGGCCGACCGAGGGAACCAGGCAAAGCGGACACTTTACGGCGCAAGAGCCGTTGGCACTTAGAAATTTTTTGACAAAGTTGGCGCGAGCTCCAGAAGGAGAGGCTGATTTTTCGCTATTTGTGGCCGACCGAGGGAACCAGGCAAAGCGGACACTTTACGGCGCAAGAGCCGTTGGCACTTAGAAAATATTCGCCAAAGTTGGCACGAGCTCCAGAAGGAGAGGCTGATTTTTCGCTATTTGTGGCCGACCGAGGGAACCAGACAAAGCGGACACATTACGGCGCAAGAGCCGTTGGCACTTAGAAAATATTCGCCAAAGTTGGCACGAGCTCCAGAAGGAGAGGCTGATTTTTCGCTATTTGTGGCCGACCGAGGGAACCAGACAAAGCGGACACTTTACGGCGCAAGAGCCGTTGGCACTTGCGCGAGCTCCAGAAGGAGAGGCTGATTTTTCGCTATTTGTGGCCGACCGAGGGAACCAGACAAAGCGGACACTTTACGGCGCAAGAGCCGTTGGCACTTAGAAAATATTCGCCAAAGTTGGCACGAGCTCCAGAAGGAGAGGCTGATTTTTCGCCGTTTGTGGCCGACCGAGGGAACCAGACAAAGCGGACACTTTACGGCGCAAGAGCCGTTGGCACTTAGGCGAGCTCCAGAAGGAGAGGCTGATTTTTCGCTATTTGTGGCCGACCGAGGGAACCAGGCAAAGCGGACACATTACGGCGCAAGAGCCGTTGGCACTTAGAAAATATTCGCCAAAGTTGGCACGAGCTCCAGAAGGAGAGGCTGATTTTTCGCTATTTGTGGCCGACCGAGGGAACCAGGCAAAGCGGACACTTTACGGCGCAAGAGCCGTTGGCACTTAGAAATTTTTTGACAAAGTTGGCGCGAGCTCCAGAAGGAGAGGCTGATTTTTCGCCGTTTGTGGCCGACCGAGGGAACCAGGCAAAGCGGACACATTACGGCGCAAGAGCCGTTGGCACTTAGGCGAGCTCCAGAAGGAGAGGCTGGTTTTTCGCTATTTGTGGCCGACCGAGGGAACCAGGCAAAGCGGACACATTACGGCGCAAGAGCCGTTGGCACTTAGGCGAGCTCCAGAAGGAGAGGCTGATTTTTCGCCGTTTGTGGCCGACCGAGGGAACCAGGCAAAGCGGACACATTACGGCGCAAGAGCCGTTGGCACTTAGGCGAGCTCCAGAAGGAGAGGCTGGTTTTTCGCTATTTGTGGCCGACCGAGGGAACCAGGCAAAGCGGACACATTACGGCGCAAGAGCCGTTGGCACTTAGGCGAGCTCCAGAAGGAGAGGCTGATTTTTCGCCGTTTGTGGCCGACCGAGGGAACCAGGCAAAGCGGACACATTACGGCGCAAGAGCCGTTGGCACTTAGGCGAGCTCCAGAAGGAGAGGCTGATTTTTCGCCGTTCGTGGCCGACCGAGGGAACCAGGCAAAGCGGACACATTACGGCGCAAGAGCCGTTGGCACTTAGAAAATATTCGCCAAAGTTGGCACGAGCTCCAGAATGAGAGGCTGATTTTTCGCCGTTTGTGGCCGACCGAGGGAACCAGGCAAAGCGGACACATTACGGCGCAAGAGCCGTTGGCACTTAGGCGAGCTCCAGAAGGAGAGGCTGATTTTTTCGCTATTTGTGGCCGACCGAGGGAACCAGGCAAAGCGGACACATTACGGCGCAAGAGCCGTTGGCACTTAGAAAATATTCGCCAAAGTTGGCACGAGCTCCAGAAGGAGAGGCTGATTTTTCGCTATTTGTGGCCGACCGAGGGAACCAGGCAAAGCGGACACTTTACGGCGCAAGAGCCGTTGGCACTTAGAAAATATTCGCCAAAGTTGGCACGAGCTCCAGAAGGAGAGGCTGATTTTTCGCCGTTTGTGGCCGACCGAGGGAACCAGACAAAGCGGACACATTACGGCGCAAGAGCCGTTGGCACTTAGGCGAGCTCCAGAAGGAGAGGCTGATTTTTCGCTATTTGTGGCCGACCGAGGGAACCAGGCAAAGCGGACACATTACGGCGCAAGAGCCGTTGGCACTTAGAAAATATTCGCCAAAGTTGGCACGAGCTCCAGAAGGAGAGGCTGATTTTTCGCTATTTGTGGCCGACCGAGGGAACCAGGCAAAGCGGACACTTTACGGCGCAAGAGCCGTTGGCACTTAGAAATTTTTTGACAAAGTTGGCGCGAGCTCCAGAAGGAGAGGCTGGTTTTTCGCTATTTGTGGCCGACCGAGGGAACCAGGCAAAGCGGACACATTACGGCGCAAGAGCCGTTGGCACTTAGGCGAGCTCCAGAAGGAGAGGCTGATTTTTCGCCGTTTGTGGCCGACCGAGGGAACCAGGCAAAGCGGACACATTACGGCGCAAGAGCCGTTGGCACTTAGGCGAGCTCCAGAAGGAGAGGCTGGTTTTTCGCTATTTGTGGCCGACCGAGGGAACCAGGCAAAGCGGACACATTACGGCGCAAGAGCCGTTGGCACTTAGGCGAGCTCCAGAAGGAGAGGCTGATTTTTCGCCGTTTGTGGCCGACCGAGGGAACCAGGCAAAGCGGACACATTACGGCGCAAGAGCCGTTGGCACTTAGGCGAGCTCCAGAAGGAGAGGCTGGTTTTTCGCTATTTGTGGCCGACCGAGGGAACCAGGCAAAGCGGACACATTACGGCGCAAGAGCCGTTGGCACTTAGGCGAGCTCCAGAAGGAGAGGCTGATTTTTCGCCGTTTGTGGCCGACCGAGGGAACCAGGCAAAGCGGACACATTACGGCGCAAGAGCCGTTGGCACTTAGGCGAGCTCCAGAAGGAGAGGCTGGTTTTTCGCTATTTGTGGCCGACCGAGGGAACCAGGCAAAGCGGACACATTACGGCGCAAGAGCCGTTGGCACTTAGGCGAGCTCCAGAAGGAGAGGCTGATTTTTCGCCGTTTGTGGCCGACCGAGGGAACCAGGCAAAGCGGACACATTACGGCGCAAGAGCCGTTGGCACTTAGGCGAGCTCCAGAAGGAGAGGCTGGTTTTTCGCTATTTGTGGCCGACCGAGGGAACCAGGCAAAGCGGACACATTACGGCGCAAGAGCCGTTGGCACTTAGGCGAGCTCCAGAAGGAGAGGCTGATTTTTCGCCGTTTGTGGCCGACCGAGGGAACCAGGCAAAGCGGACACATTACGGCGCAAGAGCCGTTGGCACTTAGGCGAGCTCCAGAAGGAGAGGCTGGTTTTTCGCTATTTGTGGCCGACCGAGGGAACCAGGCAAAGCGGACACATTACGGCGCAAGAGCCGTTGGCACTTAGGCGAGCTCCAGAAGGAGAGGCTGATTTTTCGCCGTTTGTGGCCGACCGAGGGAACCAGGCAAAGCGGACACATTACGGCGCAAGAGCCGTTGGCACTTAGGCGAGCTCCAGAAGGAGAGGCTGATTTTTCGCCGTTCGTGGCCGACCGAGGGAACCAGGCAAAGCGGACACATTACGGCGCAAGAGCCGTTGGCACTTAGAAAATATTCGCCAAAGTTGGCACGAGCTCCAGAATGAGAGGCTGATTTTTCGCCGTTTGTGGCCGACCGAGGGAACCAGGCAAAGCGGACACATTACGGCGCAAGAGCCGTTGGCACTTAGGCGAGCTCCAGAAGGAGAGGCTGATTTTTTCGCTATTTGTGGCCGACCGAGGGAACCAGGCAAAGCGGACACATTACGGCGCAAGAGCCGTTGGCACTTAGAAAATATTCGCCAAAGTTGGCACGAGCTCCAGAATGAGAGGCTGATTTTTCGCCGTTTGTGGCCGACCGAGGGAACCAGACAAAGCGGACACATTACGGCGCAAGAGCCGTTGGCACTTAGGCGAGCTCCAGAAGGAGAGGCTGATTTTTCGCTATTTGTGGCCGACCGAGGGAACCAGGCAAAGCGGACACTTTACGGCGCAAGAGCCGTTGGCACTTAGAAAATATTCGCCAAAGTTGGCACGAGCTCCAGAAGGAGAGGCTGATTTTTCGCCGTTTGTGGCCGACCGAGGGAACCAGACAAAGCGGACACATTACGGCGCAAGAGCCGTTGGCACTTAGGCGAGCTCCAGAAGGAGAGGCTGATTTTTCGCTATTTGTGGCCGACCGAGGGAACCAGGCAAAGCGGACACTTTACGGCGCAAGAGCCGTTGGCACTTAGAAAATATTCGCCAAAGTTGGCACGAGCTCCAGAAGGAGAGGCTGATTTTTCGCTATTTGTGGCCGACCGAGGGAACCAGGCAAAGCGGACACTTTACGGCGCAAGAGCCGTTGGCACTTAGAAATTTTTTGACAAAGTTGGCGCGAGCTCCAGAAGGAGAGGCTGGTTTTTCGCTATTTGTGGCCGACCGAGGGAACCAGGCAAAGCGGACACATTACGGCGCAAGAGCCGTTGGCACTTAGGCGAGCTCCAGAAGGAGAGGCTGATTTTTCGCCGTTTGTGGCCGACCGAGGGAACCAGGCAAAGCGGACACATTACGGCGCAAGAGCCGTTGGCACTTAGGCGAGCTCCAGAAGGAGAGGCTGGTTTTTCGCTATTTGTGGCCGACCGAGGGAACCAGGCAAAGCGGACACATTACGGCGCAAGAGCCGTTGGCACTTAGGCGAGCTCCAGAAGGAGAGGCTGATTTTTTGCCGTTTGTGGCCGACCGAGGGAACCAGGCAAAGCGGACACATTACGGCGCAAGAGCCGTTGGCACTTAGGCGAGCTCCAGAAGGAGAGGCTGATTTTTCGCCGTTCGTGGCCGACCGAGGGAACCAGGCAAAGCGGACACATTACGGCGCAAGAGCCGTTGGCACTTAGAAAATATTCGCCAAAGTTGGCACGAGCTCCAGAATGAGAGGCTGATTTTTCGCCGTTTGTGGCCGACCGAGGGAACCAGGCAAAGCGGACACATTACGGCGCAAGAGCCGTTGGCACTTAGGCGAGCTCCAGAAGGAGAGGCTGATTTTTTCGCTATTTGTGGCCGACCGAGGGAACCAGGCAAAGCGGACACATTACGGCGCAAGAGCCGTTGGCACTTAGAAAATATTCGCCAAAGTTGGCACGAGCTCCAGAATGAGAGGCTGATTTTTCGCCGTTTGTGGCCGACCGAGGGAACCAGACAAAGCGGACACATTACGGCGCAAGAGCCGTTGGCACTTAGGCGAGCTCCAGAAGGAGAGGCTGATTTTTCGCTATTTGTGGCCGACCGAGGGAACCAGGCAAAGCGGACACTTTACGGCGCAAGAGCCGTTGGCACTTAGAAAATATTCGCCAAAGTTGGCACGAGCTCCAGAAGGAGAGGCTGATTTTTCGCCGTTTGTGGCCGACCGAGGGAACCAGACAAAGCGGACACATTACGGCGCAAGAGCCGTTGGCACTTAGGCGAGCTCCAGAAGGAGAGGCTGATTTTTCGCTATTTGTGGCCGACCGAGGGAACCAGGCAAAGCGGACACTTTACGGCGCAAGAGCCGTTGGCACTTAGAAAATATTCTGAAATTCTCACCGACCTCCGTGGTGGAGAGGCCGAATTTTCGACATTCGTGGCCGACCGGGGAACCGTCGCCACTCGGACAACTTGTGCGGCAGCCCTCGGTGATTTTAGGACCGCTTTTTCACCCTCGCTGTCCGACCGGAGAACCGTCGTAGCTCGGACAGTTCGTGTGCCAGCATCCGCTGGCACTTAGAAAATTTTAAAAAAGAAAAAAATAGTCTTCTGCATATACGTTCTGACTATATTTTGCGATTAGGGGGTAAAGGTAATGAGTACAGTGACTAGGGGGACCAACTCATCGTACTCTGGCGCACCAACACGCCAAGGTTGGTACTGCACTTAGGCTGATTTTTGCGCTATTCGCGGCCGACCGGGGAACCAGCGCGGAGCGGACACATTACGGCGAATGAGCCGTTGGCACTTAGAAAATTTTTGAGCTTTTTTCGAACTTCCGTGAGGCTGATTTTGCGCTATTCGCGGCCGACCGGGGAACCAGCGCGGAGCGGACACATTACGGCGAATGAGCCGTTGGCACTTAGAAAATTTTTGAGCTTTTTTCGAACTTCCGTGAGGCTGATTTTGCGCTATTCGCGGCCGACCGGGGAACCAGCGCGGAGCGGACACATTACGGCGAATGAGCCGTTGGCACTTAGAAAATTTTTGAGCTTTTTTCGGACTTCCGTGTGGAGCTTTGGGGCCGTTCCGCCTAACTTTTTATGCCCGATTAGGCTTCCAGGGAGGCGGCTAAGCATTATTGACCAATCATGGAGCTTTTTTCGGACTTCCGTGTGGAGCTTTGGGGCCGTTCCGCCTAACTTTTTATGCCCGATTAGGCTTCCAGGGAGGCGGCTAAGCATTATTGACCAATCATGGAGCTTTTTTGGGACTTCCGTGTGGAGCTTTGGGGCCGTTCCGCCTAACTTTTTATGCCCGATTAGGCTTCCAGGGAGGCGGCTAAGCATTATTGACCAATCATGGAGCTTTTTTGGGACTTCCGTGTGGAGCTTTGGAGCCGTTCCGCCTAACTTTTTATGCCCGATTAGGCTTCCAGGGAGGCGGCTAAGCATTATTGACCAATCATGGAGCTTTTTTGGGACTTCCGTGTGGAGCTTTGGGGCCGTTCCGCCTAGCTTTTTATGCCCGATTAGGCTTCCAGGGAGGCGGCTAAGCATTATTGACCAATCATGGAGCTTTTTTGGGACTTCCGTGTGGAGCTTTGGGGCCGTTCCGCCTAGCTTTTTATGCCCGATTAGGCTTCCAGGGAGGCGGCTAAGCATTATTGACCAATCATGGAGCTTTTTTGGGACTTCCGTGTGGAGCTTTGGGGCCGTTCCGCCTAGCTTTTTATGCCCGATTAGGCTTCCAGGGAGGCGGCTAAGCATTATTGACCAATCATGGAGCTTTTTTGGGACTTCCGTGTGGAGCTTTGGGGCCGTTCCGCCTAGCTTTTTATGCCCGATTAGGCTTCCAGGGAGGCGGCTAAGCATTATTGACCAATCATGGAGCTTTTTTGGGACTTCCGTGTGGAGCTTTGGGGCCGTTCCGCCTAGCTTTTTATGCCCGATTAGGCTTCCAGGGAGGCGGCTAAGCATTATTGACCAATCATGGAGCTTTTTTGGGACTTCCGTGTGGAGCTTTGGGGCCGTTCCGCCTAGCTTTTTATGCCCGATTAGGCTTCCAGGGAGGCGGCTAAGCATTATTGACCAATCATGGAGCTTTTTTGGGACTTCCGTGTGGAGCTTTGGGGCCGTTCCGCCTAGCTTTTTATGCCCGATTAGGCTTCCAGGGAGGCGGCTAAGCATTATTGACCAATCATGGAGCTTTTTTGGGACTTCCGTGTGGAGCTTTGGGGCCGTTCCGCCTAGCTTTTTATGCCCGATTAGGCTTCCAGGGAGGCGGCTAAGCATTATTGACCAATCATGGAGCTTTTTTGGGACTTCCGTGTGGAGCTTTGGGGCCGTTCCGCCTAGCTTTTTATGCCCGATTAGGCTTCCAGGGAGGCGGCTAAGCATTATTGACCAATCATGGAGCTTTTTTGGGACTTCCGTGTGGAGCTTTGGAGCCGTTCCGCCTAACTTTTTATGCCCGATTAGGCTTCCAGGGAGGCGGCTAAGCATTATTGACCAATCATGGAGCTTTTTTGGGACTTCCGTGTGGAGCTTTGGGGCCGTTCCGCCTAGCTTTTTATGCCCGATTAGGCTTCCAGGGAGGCGGCTAAGCATTATTGACCAATCATGGAGCTTTTTTGGGACTTCCGTGTGGAGCTTTGGGGCCGTTCCGCCTAGCTTTTTATGCCCGATTAGGCTTCCAGGGAGGCGGCTAAGCATTATTGACCAATCATGGAGCTTTTTTGGGACTTCCGTGTGGAGCTTTGGGGCCGTTCCGCCTAGCTTTTTATGCCCGATTAGGCTTCCAGGGAGGCGGCTAAGCATTATTGACCAATCATGGAGCTTTTTTGGGACTTCCGTGTGGAGCTTTGGGGCCGTTCCGCCTAGCTTTTTATGCCCGATTAGGCTTCCAGGGAGGCGGCTAAGCATTATTGACCAATCATGGAGCTTTTTTGGGACTTCCGTGTGGAGCTTTGGGGCCGTTCCGCCTAGCTTTTTATGCCCGATTAGGCTTCCAGGGAGGCGGCTAAGCATTATTGACCAATCATGGAGCTTTTTTGGGACTTCCGTGTGGAGCTTTGGGGCCGTTCCGCCTAGCTTTTTATGCCCGATTAGGCTTCCAGGGAGGCGGCTAAGCATTATTGACCAATCATGGAGCTTTTTTGGGACTTCCGTGTGGAGCTTTGGGGCCGTTCCGCCTAGCTTTTTATGCCCGATTAGGCTTCCAGGGAGGCGGCTAAGCATTATTGACCAATCATGGAGCTTTTTTGGGACTTCCGTGTGGAGCTTTGGGGCCGTTCCGCCTAGCTTTTTATGCCCGATTAGGCTTCCAGGGAGGCGGCTAAGCATTATTGACCAATCATGGAGCTTTTTTGGGACTTCCGTGTGGAGCTTTGGGGCCGTTCCGCCTAGCTTTTTATGCCCGATTAGGCTTCCAGGGAGGCGGCTAAGCATTATTGACCAATCATGGAGCTTTTTTGGGACTTCCAGCCGGTGCTTTGGGGGCCTTCCCCCTCACTTTCTACGCCCGATTGGGCTTCCAGGGACGCGGCTAAGCATTTTTAACAGAAATGGAGCTTTTTGCGGAGCTCCAGCCGGTGCCACCGGCAGGCCGTGCACGCGGACGAGATGACCGAAAGAAGCTCCAGGAGAGCGGATGGACGCTTTTTAAGCACCGAGGCGGAGATCGCGGAGCTTTAATAGACTTCCAGCGGGCCCAAAGCGGCCAGGCAGACGGCGCAGCGCGACCTGGTACCTCGCACGGGACGCATCGCCCCCCCCGCGCACAGTTCCAGGGGGCCGGGATGACGTTTCAAAGCTGCCGCTGCAGCTGCGGCGGGGAGTGGCCTCCCTCCGGTGGACACGACGAGTAAATGACACCGGCCGCTGACGCAAACCCACGCCGGACAGGAGAGCTCAAAAGCCGGGTAACATTTCAAGGAAGACCCCCCCTGCGCAGACCTCCACTAGGCCGGGATGACTGTTCAGCTGTGGCGGGGAGTGGCCTCCCTCCGGTCGGCACGACGAGTAAATGACACCGGCCGCTGACGCAAACCCACGCCGGACAGGAGAGCTCAAAAGCCGGGTAACATTTCAAGGAAGACCCCCCCTGCGCAGACCTCCACTAGGCCGGGATGACTGTTCAGCTGTGGCGGGGAGTGGCCTCCCTCCGGTCGGCACGACGAGTAAATGACACCGGCCGCTGACGCAAACCCACGCCGGACAGGAGAGCTCAAAAGCCGGGTAACATTTCAAGGAAGACCCCCCCTGCGCAGACCTCCACTAGGCCGGGATGACTGTTCAGCTGTGGCGGGGAGTGGCCTCCCTCCGGTCGGCACGACGAGTAAATGACACCGGCCGCTGACGCAAACCCACGCCGGACAGGAGAGCTCAAAAGCCGGGTAACATTTCAAGGAAGACCCCCCCTGCGCAGACCTCCACTAGGCCGGGATGACTGTTCAGCTGCGGCGGGGAGTGGCCTCCCTCCGGTCGGCACGACGAGTAAATGACACCGGCCGCTGACGCAAACCCACGCCGGACAGGAGAGCTCAAAAGCCGGGTAACATTTCAAGGAAGACCCCCCCTGCGCAGACCTCCACTAGGCCGGGATGACTGTTCAGCTGTGGCGGGGAGTGGCCTCCCTCCGGTCGGCACGACGAGTAAATGACACCGGCCGCTGACGCAAACCCACGCCGGACAGGAGAGCTCAAAAGCCGGGTAACATTTCAAGGAAGACCCCCCCTGCGCAGACCTCCACTAGGCCGGGATGACTGTTCAGCTGCGGCGGGGAGTGGCCTCCCTCCGGTCGGCACGACGAGTAAAGCTATTTAGGAAAATCTGAGATAAATATCACTTGCATAATAATTTGGAACACGGTCCCGTGTTCCAAATTATTATGCAAAATGTATTTAGACACCAGCAATCGCACTTAGATTTGTTTCTTTTTTCTTTCTTTTAGCTTCCATAATGTTACCGGGCGCTGACGCAAACCCACGCCCGGCAGGAGAGCTCAAAAGCCGGGTAACATTTCAAGGAAGCTATTTAGGAAAATCTGAGATAAATATCCTTTGCATAATAATTTGGAACACGGTCCCGTGTTCCAAATTATTATGCAAAATGTATTTAAGTGTCATAAAGATTACATTTTTTGTTTTTCAAGTACTGAAATCACCCTCAGTCATGGTACAGTCCATGGTAGTCTGCCAGGTGAGCGCAATTGTAGTAATTAACAAGTCTATTTAAGTTCCGCGTTTTTAAGCGTTCGGCCATTTCGTTCAACCATGGGGAGGAAAAAGGATCTCTCTGCTGTCGAGAAGCGTGAAATCGTTCGATGCCTTGGACAAGGTATGCAGACATTCGATATTGCACGAAAGCTTAAGCGCGACCATCGAACTTTGAAGAAATTCGTCGCTGATTCGGAGCAAACGCGCGTTCGTGCAGACAAAGGCACGACAAGGAAGGTTTCTGCAAGACAAACAAATCGAATCAAGAGGGCGGCTGCAAGCATGCCACTAAAGACGAGCAAACAAATATTCGACGCTGCTGGTGCCAGTGAAGTCCCACGAACGACGAGGTGCAGGATCCTCCAGAGGCTTGCAGTTGTGCGGAAACCCTCCATTCGGCCACCCCTGAACAACGCGAACAAGCAGAAACGGCTGCAGTGGGCCCAGACTTACATGAAGACAAATTTTCAGACAGTCCTGTTCACCGACGAGTGCCGTGCCACCTTGGATGGGCCAGGTAGGGTTTTTTAAGTTTTTCCTTGCACTTTTGAGAGCTCAGGGGATGCTTTGAGAATAATTGTCAATTTCTGTCAATGTGAAGCCCTTTGAGACTGCTTGTGATTTAGGGCTATACAAATAAACTTGATTTGACTTGACTTTACAGATGGATGGAGTCGTGGATGGTTGGTGGACGGCCACGATAGCCCAACAAGGCTGCGGCGTCAGCAGGGAGGTGGCGGAGTGATGTTTTGGGCCGGAATCATGGGGAGAGAGCTGCTTGGCCCCTTTAGGGTCCCTGAAGGCGTCAAAATTACGTCTGTTAACTACGTGGAATTTCTGACTCAACACTTCTGTCCATGGTACAACAGGAAGAACCGTGCTTTCCGTCAAAAGATCATCTTCATGCATGACAATGCACCGTCTCATGCTGCAAGAAATACGTCAACGTCTTTGGCATCTATGGGAATAAAGGGAGAGAAACTGATGGTGTGGCCCCCATGCTCCCCTGACCTCAATCCTATTGAAAACTTGTGGAGCATCGTCAAGCAGAAAATCTACGAAGGTGGGAGGCAGTTCAATTCCAAAGAGCAGCTCTGGCAGGCTATTCTTAGATCCTGCCAAGAAATTCAACCAGAAACTGTACAAAAACTCACAAGTTCAGTGGATGGAAGAATCGTGAAGCTGCTGTTGAACAAAGGGTCCTATGTTAAAATGTAACTTTGTTTTTTATTGAAATAAAGGGTCCTATGTTAAAATGTAACTTGTTTGTCTTTTCTTTGAAATAGCTTTTGATTTCAGTAAATATGACCTCCTAATGCTGTAAATTCTTAAGATGGGCATTTCAGTTCATAAAAACCTATAAAATGTTATAAAACTCTGTTGTGCGTAATAATGTGGAACAGTGCATTTTAAGTTTTTTATTTTTTAAAAATTCTGTGATCATTCGGAGGTTTGTTCAATAAAATTAGAATTCATCAAAATAATGGTTGATGACTTGAAAATTATGCTGACTCATTTTGCATCGACTATTTAGGAAAATCTGAGATAAATGTCACTTGCATAATAATTTGGAACACGGTGTAAGTGCGATTGCTGGTGTATTTACTCGTCGTGTCCACCGGAGGACGGCAAATCCCCGCCGCAGCTGCAGCGGCAGCGCTTAAATGTCTTCCCGGCCGCCTGGAACTCTGCACGGGGCGTGTTTCGTCCCGCGCAGCGGTACCAGATCGCGCTGCGCCGTCAGCCGAGCCGCGCGCGGTCCGCTGGAAGTCTACACTGTGTTCCAAATTATTATGCAAATTGTATTTATGTGTCATAAAGATTACATTTTTTGTTTTTCAATTAAACTCATGGATGGTATTACGTGTCAGGGCTCTTTGGATCACTGAGATCAATCTCAGACACCGGGGATCATTACCGGCCAGTTGAGCCCAAATTAAGGAAAAACTACTTAAGAATGGTGTTCCACATTATTAAGCAGATAATTTGAAGTTCGCTTTGAGCAGTGGCGGACGCCAACCCACGACCGGTGGGAGAGCTCGGAGGGCGGATGGGCTTTCAAGGAAGCCCCCCAGGCCGGTCCCACTCGCACTTAGAATTTTTTTTTTTTTTGGCTTCCATAATGTACCGGGCGCGGACGCGAAACCCACGCCGGGCAGGAGAGCTCGAAAGGCGGCTAAGCATTCAAGGAAGCACCGTCTGGAGCTTCAGAGCCGTTCCGCCTGACTTTTAACGTAGAGTACCGGGCGCAAACCACTAACTCAAGCCCGGCATGGCAGCTCGAAAGGCGGCTAAGCATTCAAGGAAGCACCGTCTGGAGCTTCAGAGCCGTTCCGCCTGACTTTTAACGTAGAGTACCGGGCGCAAACCACTAACTCAAGCCCGGCATGGCAGCTCGAAAGGCGGCTAAGCATTCAAGGAAGCACCGTCTGGAGCTTCAGAGCCGTTCCGCCTGACTTTTAACGTAGAGTACCGGGCGCAAACCACTAACTCAAGCCCGGCATGGCAGCTCGAAAGGCGGCTAAGCATTCAAGGAAGCACCGTCTGGAGCTTCAGAGCCGTTCCGCCTGACTTTTAACGTAGAGTACCGGGCGCAAACCACTAACTCAAGCCCGGCATGGCAGCTCGAAAGGCGGCTAAGCATTCAAGGAAGCACCGTCTGGAGCTTCAGAGCCGTTCCGCCTGACTTTTAACGTAGAGTACCGGGCGCAAACCACTAACTCAAGCCCGGCATGGCAGCTCGAAAGGCGGCTAAGCATTCAAGGAAGCACCGTCTGGAGCTTCAGAGCCGTTCCGCCTGACTTTTAACGTAGAGTACCGGGCGCAAACCACTAACTCAAGCCCGGCATGGCAGCTCGAAAGGCGGCTAAGCATTCAAGGAAGCACCGTCTGGAGCTTCAGAGCCGTTCCGCCTGACTTTTAACGTAGAGTACCGGGCGCAAACCACTAACTCAAGCCCGGCATGGCAGCTCGAAAGGCGGCTAAGCATTCAAGGAAGCACCGTCTGGAGCTTCAGAGCCGTTCCGCCTGACTTTTAACGTAGAGTACCGGGCGCAAACCACTAACTCAAGCCCGGCATGGCAGCTCGAAAGGCGGCTAAGCATTCAAGGAAGCACCGTCTGGAGCTTCAGAGCCGTTCCGCCTGACTTTTAACGTAGAGTACCGGGCGCAAACCACTAACTCAAGCCCGGCATGGCAGCTCGAAAGGCGGCTAAGCATTCAAGGAAGCACCGTCTGGAGCTTCAGAGCCGTTCCGCCTGACTTTTAACGTAGAGTACCGGGCGCAAACCACTAACTCAAGCCCGGCATGGCAGCTCGAAAGGCGGCTAAGCATTCAAGGAAGCACCGTCTGGAGCTTCAGAGCCGTTCCGCCTGACTTTTAACGTAGAGTACCGGGCGCAAACCACTAACTCAAGCCCGGCATGGCAGCTCGAAAGGCGGCTAAGCATTCAAGGAAGCACCGTCTGGAGCTTCAGAGCCGTTCCGCCTGACTTTTAACGTAGAGTACCGGGCGCAAACCACTAACTCAAGCCCGGCATGGCAGCTCGAAAGGCGGCTAAGCATTCAAGGAAGCACCGTCTGGAGCTTCAGAGCCGTTCCGCCTGACTTTTAACGTAGAGTACCGGGCGCAAACCACTAACTCAAGCCCGGCATGGCAGCTCGAAAGGCGGCTAAGCATTCAAGGAAGCACCGTCTGGAGCTTCAGAGCCGTTCCGCCTGACTTTTAACGTAGAGTACCGGGCGCAAACCACTAACTCAAGCCCGGCATGGCAGCTCGAAAGGCGGCTAA